>NC_042989.1:34366010-34376010 GCF_901001165.1 Salmo trutta
CAGGCTCTGGCCCACTGACCCACATTTGGACTGGACAGCATGATTGAACCGCTCCTCCACATCAGGCAAAGTGTATGTATCAATCCTCAACCCTACACACACCCTGCAGAGGCACGGTCCATTCACCCCACAGCTACAGCTATCGCTCAACACCAATTGTATTCTGTCACACACAGAGCCTTTGGCTTTACATTGGTTGTGTGTTCGGACTCATGGTTCAGAAGATAATATGATGCACCTAGTCTTGGAGGATATTGATTTGGATGGAATGTTAAGTCATTCCACTGCTGCTCTGTGTCATTGCAATACAGACCAAAGTTTGATTGGCTGATTGACCGGTGGGTCTTTTTTTGTTGTAGTTGTGGTCCCATACGTCCAAACATAGAAAACTCCATCTGAGCTTACCCTGAAAATGAAATTATAGTATTGAGTTGTGTGCTCACAGGGTTATTGTCCCTCGTCCTTCAGGGAAAAGGCAACCTTTCAGAAAGCAGGCTACTTATGCCTGGAATTCTAGAATCTGTCCAGAACCTCTCTTTCTTGACAATCAATGCCTTGGTTTGCTTGAGTTGCATTGGATTTGTGCCACAAATACTAACAAGTGAACATTTGAAACAGTGGCCAGGTAAACTAAAACAAAGCATGGGTTGCTATCATACCTTGTCCATAGACTGCTTACAGGGTAAGGAAACCAACATTTTTGGGGCGTCCAAATCAGATGTTGCAGTCAGGTCCACAAGTATTTGGACAGTGATACAATTTGCATCATTTTGTCTCTGTACGCCACCACAATGGATTTGAAAGGAAACAATCAAGATGTGCTTTAAGTGTAGACTTTCATCTTTAATTTAAGAGTTCTGTCAAAATGATAGTATGAACTGTGTAGGAATTACAACCCTTTTTATACATAGCCCCCCCCCCCCAATTTTAGGGGCTCAAAAGTAATTGGACAAACTAACATAATCATACATTAAATTGTGAGTTGTAATACTTGGTTGCAAATCCTTTGCAATCAATGACTACCTGAAATCTGGAACCCATAGACATCACCAGATGATGTGTTTCTTCCCTGGTGATGCTCTGCCAGGCCTTTACTGCAGCTGTCTTCAGTTCCTGCTTGTTCTTGGGGTGTTTTGCCCACAGTCTTGCCTTCAGCAAGTGAAATGCATGCTCAATTGGATTCAGGTCAGGGGATTGACTTGGCCATTGCAGAACATTCCACTTCTTTGCCTTAAAAAAGTATTGGGTTGCTTTCGCGGTATGCTTCAGGTCATTGTCCATCTGCACTGTGAAGCGCCGTCCAATAAGTTTGGAAGTATTTGGCTGAATCTGAGCAAATAATATAGCCCTAAATACTTCAGAATTCATCCTGCTGCTTTTGTCAGCAGTCACATCATCAATAAATACAAGGGAACCAGTTCCATTGGCAGCCATACATGCCCACACCATAACACTACCTCCACCATGCTTCACAGATGAGTTGGTATGCTTCGGATCATGAGCAGCTCCTTCCCTTCCCAATACTCTTCTCTTCCCATCATTCTGGTACAAGTTGATCTTTGTCTCATCTGTCCAATGGATGTTGTTCCAGAACTGTACAGGCTTTTTAGATGTTTTTTGGCTAACTTTAATCTGGTCTTCCTGTTTGAGGCTTACCAACGGTTTACATCTTGTGGTAAACCCACTGTATTTACTCTGGTGAAGTCTTCTGTTGATTGTTGACTTTGACACAGATACGCCTACCTCCTGGAGGGTGTTCTTGATCTGGACAACTGTTGTGAAGAGGTTGTTCTTCACCAGGGAAAGAATTCTTCTGTCATCCACCACCGTTGTTTTCTGTGGTCTTCTGGGCCTTTTGGTGTTCCTGAGCTCTCCAGTGCGTTCTTTCTTTTTAAGAATGTACCAACATGGTAGGGGTGGAAGGTAGCCTAGTGTTTAGAGCGTTGGGCAAGTACCCGAAAGGTTGCTAGATTGAATCCCTGAGCTGACAAGGTAAAAATCGGCCATTCTGAACAACGCAGTTAACCCTCCTAGGCCGTCATTGTAATTAAGAATTTGTTCTTAACTGACTTGCCTAGTAAAATAAAAAATGGTTTATTTGGCCACACCTAATGTTTTTGCTATCTCTCTGATGGCTTTGTTTAGATTGTTCAGCCTAATGATGGCTTCACTGACAGTGACAGCTCTTCGGACTTCATATTGAAGGTTAACAGCAACAGATTCCAAATGGAAATGCCACACTTGAACTCAGGACTTTCATGGTTGTCATAGGGTTGAGACCAAGACGCAGCGGGAAAATGTACACTCATCTTCTTTTATTAAAGTGAAGAAAGGAAAAACACCAAAAACGTATACAAAAACACAAAACGAACTTGACAGTCTTGTCAGGCTCACATAGCTAAACAAGAACAATCTCCCACAAAATACTAACACAAACACATAACTAGTTATAGGACCCTCAATCAGAGGCAACTAGAAAACACCTGCCTCCAATTGAGAGTCCAACCCCCAATTAACTAAACATAGAGATGCAAAATAACTAGACTAAACATAGAAATACATTAACATAGAACAGTGCCCAAAACCCGAAATAATAAATCAAACACCCAACTACTAACACAACCAGCCCGAACCACATAAAAAAAATACCCCCTGCCACGACCTGACCAAACTACAATAACAAATAACCCCTTTTACTGGTCAGGACGTGACAAGGACCTTTTATCTGCTTACTTGTAAATTAACTAATGAGGGAATTACACACACCTGGCCATGGAACAGCTGAGCAGCCAATTGTCCAATTACTTGTGGTCCCTTAAAAAGGGGGGGACCACATATAAAACGTGCTGTAATTCCTACATCATTCACACAACTTAGATGTAAAGACCCTCAAATGAAAGGTGAAAGTCTGCACTTTCAGCTCATATTCATTGTTTAATTTCAACTCCAATATGCTGTTATAGACAGCTCAAATAATAATAACTTGGAATAATTTGGTCAACGTCCAAATATTTATGGACCTGACTGTATGTACAGTATCTATTGAATATAATATTAATCCTATAATTTAAAATGGCGAATTTGGGTACAATCAACTATCTTAATTTCTCAGCTATCAAATTATATTTCAGCAAAATAATGTTGCAGGAATGCTAACCTTATCTGTTTTCAAACTACAGAAATGATTCCAGAACATTCCAAGGTGGTGGTTGTCAAACCTCTTTCTGATGCTTTTTGAGGTGGAATGGCCTCAATGAAACAAGAGAGAGAGATACAGGGGGAATGTATGAGGGAATGTCAATACTTTCTCAAGAGAATGCAAAGAAGAAAAATGTTGTGCCTTGGAGCATTGTACATTTTCGTGAATGATAGAAAACCAATTATCAATGGCTATATATTAATATAACAGCGGAGCAAGCTGACCTTTTCCTTGGACTGAGTGAAAAATGGCATTCCAGGGAAAATGTTGATGCCTTTTTTTAAACTTCACTCATTGGAGAGGCTTTTTCCTCCCTTACCTCCTCAACCCCCGAGATTTCAATTAAATTGTTCTATTGAGTACTTAGTTACTTACTTAATCTCTCTGGCTCAGGGCGGCATTAGATTGTGCTATTTTGCCTTTTTCCAATTTAAATGAAAGAATGTTCCATGTTCTTCATTAAAGTGCTCCGTTTTTTGGGCGGTGGGGGAGGGGAGCAGAGGTGCTACGTCACACTTCAGTTCTTCCTCAGTCTTGTACACAGAGGTGCATCTCTGAACTGTAAAAAGTCAGCTGTTACTGCTGTGTGTGTGTGTATATGTAGACTCACTGGGAAAAAGGTGATGGAGGATCATGTCAAACCCTAACCTTTTCTAGGATTGGTAAGAGATGTCCATTTCCAGTTAGATAAACAGTGCTGTGATTGATTGATTGATTGATTTATCTTCTGGTGTCTGCACAGTCAAGGATCAAAGACAGTTCTCAGTGATCAGGGATAAGTTACTCTAAAAACGCTTGAATGTCAATGGGTTAAGAGTATTTTCCTTTGGAGGTCTCTGGTAGTAAGCATCTTTTCAACTTATATTGGCTATAAGAATAAATAAAGAGAGTCTCACACTATATACAAGCTCCCAGTCATTTATTGGGTAAACCACTAATGTTTTGGCATCACTGTGCCTTCTTCAGGGTGACGTCATGAATACCAGAACCAGATTAAGGAAACAAATAGTGCAATTAGTGCAACCAACGACAACTTACTGCGTGTTTGCTAATGTGGAAGACCATGGAATTGTCATTCAGCAAAACAAATCAAGTGCAGTGATTAGATGCATTAGCCACCGCATTGTGAAGTGAAGCAGAGCTTCATCTGACTTCTCATTGTAAATGAACTCCCTTTCAGATCTCCTAGCCTTTCCTCTCAACCATTTCCCTCCTTTTGATCGTGGAACATGTGAATAGCTCTGTGAATTGACTACAAGACTACTAATCAAAAGTCTGATCTAATTCATCCATTTGGCTGGGATTTGGGGTTAGCAACATAAGGGGCCAAAGACCTCATAACCTACAGTAGCCAGAGAACTGAAGGGGGGGGGGGGGGGGGGGGTCTGGCCTCTCGTTTGTGGTTTTCATCTGAATCTGAATAGATAAGCTCGGAATACTCCGCCAATTTCTGGCACTTCCTGTCTTTGGGAGCGGATATTGCCTATCATAAAGATGGCCCTATTCCTGGGAAACAAGGGAATCTTTCAGATCTAAATTGAAAGCACTTTTGTTCCAGCCTCTTATACAGCTCCGGACAACAATTTTGAAAAGACTCCCGTCTGCTCCTAAAAAGCTACGTTGGACGCTTGGCATCAGGGTCGTTATGCAAGAGATAATGAGTGTTGCGTCACTCTGACATGAGCCCACGGGTACACTGTACTGCTCTTCCCTGCATGGCTGGGTGAACAATGGCCTGTCAGTGCCATCTAGCTCTACACAAAACGGCCCTCACTCATTGTAGAATAGGCAGTGTCAAACATGCTGCGTGTTGGACTCTGTTTCAGCTGCTAAGTCAATACTTCAGATTACAACTTGACAATTTGAGATATCAGGGCCATTATGTTTTAGTGGATACAGACGACGATTGCTAAAAGACACAGACGACAGTGAAGTGCTAGTCAACACTTGACTTCAAGGGAATGTACCGTCGCTAAAAAAAAGTCCTGTATTATACAGATGTTGATCACTCTTTAGTTGCTGAGAATTGTCCTGTCCCACAGGAAATGCAGATGAGCTTTGTGATTTACATACATTAGCTGAAAACCCACACTAACACAGTTATATTCACACTATTGCATTTTTCATGAAGCCTACTTTTGGCCAGCTAATAGACTAATCACCAATCTAGAACGTTAAAATCCTCTTGCTGCAGTATTATTTTGCTGTGACAATATAGGTCAAATTAAGATCCTACATCTGTAGCAAATCTAGCTCATTCCTGTTGAGGTGCAGTATGCACTACACACCCTTGTCCTGTCCTGTACTTGTAACGAGTGCGTTGAGTCGGGAAGCAAGTTCAGGGAGTGAGTGTTTTAATAAATAAAAGAAACAATGAACACGAAACACAAACAATGCACCGACATGAAAACAGAGTCAATAACACCTGAGGAAAGAACCAAGGGAAGTGACAGATATAGGAAAGATAATCAAGGAGGTGATGGAGTCCAGGTGAGTGTCATGATGCGCTGGTGCGCGAGACGATGGTGACAGGGGTGACAGGGGTGCGGAATAATCAGCAGCCTGGTGACCTAGAGGCCGGAGAGGGAGTATATGTGACAGTACTGTACTGTACTGTAGTGACTAAGACTGTCAATTCAGGGTATCCCAGTTCTCACTACTGTAGAACATCAAGAGCAAGGTGATCTTTAGACTTATAAGTGTTCTCAAACACTCAAACTTCCCCAGGAGTAGTGTAGAGGAGGAGGCAATATAGGGCTCTATCCTTGAGAGGCAGAGTTTTCAAGCGTCAGCAGGTTTGATGATGACTGGGACTGCTTTAGAGGCCTTTTATATCTGCCATAAAATATGACTTTGTTTTGGCCCCATTTGTTTTGCAAGCTTTTTCTCTTTTTGGCATTGCTCCTAACCAGCATCAATTTGTCATTGTAGATATTAGCCTGTCTCGATCAAGATATTGATAGCTATATAATTTGTGGAATGATTAAAATTTCCCTAAGCCCAAACCTCTACACAATCTTCTGAATGTTTTATACTTTCTGGCTGCTTCACTTGCTTCAGGGTCAAGAGCTGAAGTCGTAAGTGGAATGTTTTCACCAATATATAGATTGTGTTCCCACACACACAAGCTGTCCTCTCTCTCTCTCTCTCTTGCTCTCTCTCTCAGACACACACTTATACACATACACACAGGCACAGAGGGAATAAAACTTAGGCAGAATCTCAGATGCTGCAACGTGGACTTTTGTGGTAACACTGTGACTATCAGTGTGGTAACACACTGACAGTCACAGTGCTTTTAAAACATGTATTAACACATACCACGGACATACTTTTATGAGCTGTTTCGACTGCAACTTAGTGTCACAGTGCTTTTAAAACAAGTAGTCTGATTACCACACTGACAGTCACAGTGATTTTAAAACAAGTAGTCTGATTACCACACTGACAGTCACAGTGATTTTAAAACAAGTAGTCTGATTACCACACTGACAGTCACAGTGATTTTAAAACAAGTAGTCTGATTACCACACTGACAGTCACAGTGCTTTTAAAACAAGTAGTCTGATTACCACACTGACAGTCACAGTGATTTTAAAACAAGTAGTCTGATTACCACACTGACAGTCACAGTGATTTTAAAACAAGTAGTCTGATTACCACACTGACAGTCACAGTGATTTTAAAACAAGTAGTCTGATTTACACACTCAAATGAAGCATGTATTTTCTATGCAGTCAACATGGTATGCCATCTTATATACAGTACTAGTATCACAGATGGCCAGCTCTGTTGGGTGATGACTGGAGGGATGGAGGAATGACAGGATGAAAGGAAGGGAGTGTTCTGGCTTACCCAGTTGATGTTGATCTGGTGTGGTGAGGTCATGGTACCCCAGAAGGTGGTTGTGGTGGATTGGGAAATAGCCAGGCTCCTGTGTGGTTGATCCACCTGGCCATCAGTGGGGCCACAGCGGTCCATCTGCCCGTCCCCTGGTAAACATGTTGGAGGCCAAGGCTTTTCTTACGCTGGGTGTCAGCGGTGGGATCCAGGCCAGTTTCTCTACGTCCCATTGCTCTACTTTTCTATCCAAGTATGCACTCTATTCCATATGGATTTCAAAACATTGGATTGGTGTAAGAATGGGATAGCGGCAGTTTCCACCATATTTTTCTCACACTAGTCCTTTCCTTTAAAAATCTGTGAAGGGAAGTGAACAAGCGCACACTACAAGGAGACAAGCATATCGCTACACCCGCAATAACATCTGCTAAATATGTGTATGTGACCAATAACATTTGATTTGATTTGGAGAATTGGGAAACGACGTATGTGTCATCATAGGGTTCCATCTTTGTTCCACAAGCTGTCTCACTCCTCTTATCACTGTTGAGGCCTACCCAGTAGAGTATTTCAAACAAACTCTACACATTTCTTCCCAAATGTGCTCTGCCAAATTTATCTGGCAACTATTGTTTTTGTTGGCTGCTTAACGCTCAAACTACCAACATAGTGTACATACATGGATTACCAACTGTGGTCATTTCGACCCAAAGAAGAAACTTTTGGAAAAAGCAACAATCTTAGAAAAATGTCACCTTAATTCTTATCAAAACATCATTAGACATGTGAATTATATGATCTGACTTTTATTTTTTTGTACAAGAACAGACTGTTATTTTAGCAAACGTACTGTGAATTAGCATATTCTGTAAAAAAAATATATTGTGCAGCTTGTTTTCAAAGTACAATCCACATTAGTAATTAAGATGTGTTGTACCACCTTTTGACGTAGTATCATTTAGTTTTTAGAATTTTGAGGAAAATATATATGTTTTTACATTATGTGGTAAATACTACCTTTTAAAGGAGTAGTACACCAAAAGGTGTAATATACTTCATTTGATTGACAAAAAAATGGATTCATCCATTGATCCTGAGAGACAATGACCAGCAATATGGCTTAGATTTCTTTATTGACTTACCCCACAGCCAGCATTAGCATCACTGCTAGTGAACCAATAGGAGTGGTATGACCTATGGCAGGATGCTTAAAAAGCAGTCCCAAGTTCTCAAATTAACTTCAAACCAAATGTTAATATCAACCAAAATACCATAAGTTGCATATATAGAATATTGGAGGATATTATAGGAATACTGGTATTTATATAAATACACACCAATACAGCACTATGGGTAGCTGGTTTCAGAGGGTAGCTGGTTTCAGAGGGTAGCTGGTTTCAGAGGGTAGCTGGTTTCAGAGGGTAGCTGGTTTCAAAGGGTAGCTGGCTTCTGTATTACAGTTCTACCAAGTATTCATACCACTGACACTTTTATGAGCTATTTCGACTGCAACTTAGCGTATACGCTGAGCGCACAAAACATTAAGAACAGTCTTAATATTGAGTTGCACCCCCCAGCACCCAGAACAGCCTCAATTCGTCAGCATGGAATCTACAAGGTGTCGATAGCGTTTCACAGGGAGGCTAGCCCAGTTGTGTCCAATTTTTTTTATTTATTTTTTATTTTACCGTTATTTAACCAGGTAAGTTGACTGAGAACACATTCTCATTTACAGCAACGACCTGGGGAATAGTTTCAGGGGAGAGGAGGGGGATGAATGAGCCAATTGTAAGCTGGGGATGATTAGACAGCCATGATGGTATGAGTGCCAGATTGGGAATTTAGCCAGGACACCGGGGTTAACACCCCTACTCTTACGATAAGTAAGCAATTGGTAGGATCTCCTTTGAGTGATGGACCATTCTTGATTCACACGGGAAACTGTTGACACAAACTGGTGTGCCTGGCACCTACTATCATACCCTGCTCAACGGCACTTCAATCTTTTGTCTTGCCCATTCACTCTCTAAATGGCCCACCAAAGACGATCCATATCTCAATTGTCTCAAGGATTAAAAATCCTTCTTTAACCCGTCTCCTCCCCTTCATCTACACTGATTGAAGTGCATTTAACGAGCGACATCAATAAGGGATTATAGCTTTCACCTGGTCATGGAAAGAGCAAGTGCTCTTAATGTTTTGTACACTCAGTGTACCTAAGGTAATTTATATTTTGTTCAAGGTCATAACCTAATTAAAACCAGTTATAACCATAGGTGAGTACACAGTCATACCTAGTTATAAACACTTATAACCATAGGCGAGTACACAGTCATACCTAGTTATAACCAGTTATAGCCATAGGCGAATACATAAGGTGCTCCATGTCTGCAGGTGATCTGTCTATCTGGTCACGATCACTCCAGCAGGTCCCCCTCCACCATCTGGTGGTATGGATAACTTGTTATTATGTCTCCAGAGAAACCTACATTCAAATAAAGGTCTTATCTATCAAATTACTACAGGGGAAATTAGGTGATTTTGGCCCAGGGTCAAAATTACCCCAAAGGACATTCGTTTTTTAAAAGTCCATACTGATACAGAAACACTAAACAATTCTTTATATTGATTAAGAACAAATTGATTGACAAAATAATGAACATTTTGAAGAATTGAATAAAGCATGTTTGGGATGTGATAAAAAAAACAACAAGTCAATAGTTTAAGGGTTAATTTCCAGACCATTATAATAAACAAACTAACTACAGTACTCTATGGCTGTAAAAACATGTGCAATACGGCTCCGGAGATTTGGCAACAGACCTAGTATCTATCAGAAGTTTCTGGGGAAGCATTGTCTCTCTTAACTGTTCCAAAAAAGAAAGAGGAGACTGTGTAACTAACAAGCTGAATATTGAATCTGCAATTTACACCCCTAGTGATACAAAACTGGTTTCA
>NC_042989.1:34378510-34491010 GCF_901001165.1 Salmo trutta
AGATAGGGAGGAGGAATGGAGAAGGAGATAGGGAGGAAGAATGGAGGAGGAGGAATGGAGGAGATTTTTTCTAGAGGCAAGCTGAAGTCAGTAGCCGAAATCTACACCCCTTCGTCTGTGATTGGTCAACAGTAAGGATAATTAAATAAAGTCTTTGTTGTCATTCAACGAGAGACAACTGGTTTTCATGCAACATTTTTCATTGAGAAATACTGCACCAAAACATCCTAGTCAGATGTAAAACTCCTTGGCAAAAATGTCAAAATGAATGAAAGATTTCTTGAGTTATCTTAAATTCATTTCGACTATTTTGAGGAAATATACTGATCACGACGTCTCAAAATGAACAAATAGTACTATTGTGGCTTTTTTCTAATTTTCCAAGCAAAGGTCTTTTAAGGGAGAACTCGAGCACACTTGTTCGGTTTGCCTAGGCAACAGTGGAACTGAAGCATGCTGATACATTAACACCTGTTTCTACCTACACACTGCACTGCACTGCACTGCCTCCCTCACACACAAACACACACCCACACACACACACACAAACGCATGCACCTACGCACACCTACACACACGTGCGCATGCACAAACTAACACACACAGAGGCCTTCCCAGCAATTGGAAAAGCATTCATTTAAAGTCTATTAATCCCCAGCTCCTTCCCTGCCTTTTACTTCCTCTTATCTCTTCTTATCTTCCCATCTCTCCCTCTCTCTCTTTCAACAGTTTTTTCAGCGGTGTATTCTGACAACAAAGACAACTGTAAAATGTTTTACTTCCTGTTACCAGGTTTCCATCCAACCTTTTTACACGAGTAAAGTACATACAAACAGGCCTGATGGAAACAGAAAATGGTTTGGTAAACTTTACAAATGTCGACAAAACAAAATACGCCAGGCAAGGTGGGATCTTTTTGTGTCGGTAAAATGAATTATGATTTTTTCCCCCGGTGGAAACGTTTTCATGAGCCAATATTGATATAATAACCACCATATGGAAGTAAAGTTGGAGTCACACGATGACATGCTGTGTAGTCCTCCCACTACAACTCTGGAAACCATGCAGTTTATTAGGCTACAGATTAAATAAATGATGATGGGTCGTGAAAGTGCAAGGTGATGAGCTTGACGCTCTTTTCCAATAAATATCGAGGGTCTTATTCTGGTGACATGATGATCGATGCTTGGCTACTGTTTGACAAATAACAATAATCTCGCTCTTTTATCCATAATAATAATCTCATCATGTAGGCTATACGTGTGCTCTAGCCAACAGATAGCGCTAGTAGCTTGGCTATATCAAATCAAATGTATTTATATAGCCCTTCTTACATCAGCTGATATCTCAAAGTGCTGTACAGAAACCCAGCCTAAAACCCCAAACAGCAAGCATGCTAATACCAAAATTGTGACAAAACCATCAGTAGAGCTGAAAATGCAATGCAAACCCATTTAACTTGTATTTTGTATTCGGTACCTGGGAATTTAACCGCAAAAATGTATTTATTATGTTCACTATGTCAGCACAGCTGTGTGTGATGTCAATTTGATGGAAACACATCTCTGGTGGGAAAATGCGCATATTGTTTTTATGCAGATTTTTTTAATATTCGCATGGAAAATATGTCGCCAATTGGATGGAAACCTAGCTACAGATAACAATGTTGCAGATCGGGTGCACACACACACTCACACAAACTTATGACTACTGTTTAGACATGCACAGACATGTACTGTACACAAAGGCATAAACACACACACGCATACACACACATGCAAACGTATACTGTATATTCACACGCACACTCACATACACCCACACCACACACTACACCACCCACCACCCACCACCCACCACACACCACACCCACACCACACCACCTACCCACACCACACACCCACACCACACACACCACACCACCCACACCACACACACACACACACACCACACCACACACCACACCAGACCCACATCACATCCCACACACCACACACACCCCACATCACACCACACACGCCAAATCATGCCACCCACACCACACACCACACCCACACCACACACACCACACAAACACCACACACCACACCCACACAACACCACCTACCCACACCACACACCACACACACCATACCACACACACCACATCACACCACACACCACACCACCCACACACCACACCACACACCCACACCACACCACACCACCCACACCACACCCACACCACACATACACCACACCCACACCACACCAAACACCACACCCACACCACACACACCACAACACCCACACCACACACACCACACACCACACACCACACCACCTACCCACACCACACTCCCACACCACACACCACACCACCCACACCGCACACACCACACACCCACCACACCCACAACACATCACACCACACACCACACCACCTACCCACACCACACACCCACACCACACGCCACACCACACACCACACCACATCACGCCACACACCCCACATCACGCCACACACACCACACCCACACCAAACACCACACCCACACCACACACCCACACCACACCACCTACCCACACCACACACACACACCATACCACCCCACACCACACACACCACATCACACCACACACCACACCACACGCCACACCACACACCACACCACACACCCCACATCAAACACCACACACCACACCACACACACCACGCCCACACCACACCAAACACCACACCCACACCACACACACCACACCCACACCAAACACCACACCCACGCCACACACCCACACCACACCACCTACCCACACCACGCACCCACACCATACCACCCACACCACCCACACCACATCACACCACACCACCCACACCACACACCACACCACCTACCCACACCACACACCCACACCACACCACCCACACCACACACCCACACCACACCCACACCACACCACACACCCACACCACACCAAACACCACACCCACACCACACCACCCACACCACACACCCACACCACATCACACCATACTCCACACCACACCACACACCACACCACCTGCCCACACCACACACCCACACCACACACCACACCACCCACACCACACACCCACCACACCCACAATACATCACACCACAACACACCACCCACCACACCACCTACCCACACCACACACCCACACCACACGCCACACCACACACCACATCACGCTACACACCCCACATCACATCACGCCACACACACCACACCACACACCACACCACACACAACAAACACAACACCACAAACCACACCCACACCACACCCACACCCCACCGCACCACACACCACAAACACCACACCAAACACACCACACCACACACCACACTACACCACACACCACAGCCACACCATACACCACACCCACACCACACACCACACCACACCCATACCACACACACACCACACACCACACACCACACCACACCACACCCACACCACACCCACACCACCCACACCACATCACACCACACACCACCCACACCCCACAACCCACACCACACACCCACACCACACCCACACCACACCAAACACCACACCCACACCACACACCCACACCACACCACACACACCACACCACACAACCACACCACATCACACCACACACCACACAACACACCACCTACCCACACCACACCACCCACACCACACACCCACCACACCACACACCACACCCACACCACACCCACACCACACCACACCACCTACCCACACCACACACCCACACCACAAACCACACACCACACCACACCACACCCACACCACACCACTCACCACACCCACACCACACCACCTACCCACACCACACACCCACACCATACCACCCACACCACACACACCACATCACACCACACCACCCACACCACACCACACACCACACCACCTACCCACACCACACACCCACACAACACCACCCACACCACACACCCAAACCACACCCACACCACACCACACACCCACACCACACCAAACACCACACCCACACCACACCACCCACATCAAACACCCACACCACATCACACCATACACCACACCACACACCACACCACCTACCCACACCACACACCCACACCACACACCAAACCACACCCCCCACACCACACACACACCCACCACACCCACAACACATCACACCACAACACACCACCCACCACACCACCTACCCACACCACACACCCACACCACACGCCACACCACACACCACATCACGCCACACACCCCACATCACGCCACACACACCACACCACACACCACACCACACACAACAAACACAACACCACACACCACACCCACACCACACCCACACCCCACCACACCACACACCACAAACACCACACCACACACACCACACCACACACCACAGCCACACCACACCACTCACCACACCACACCCACACCACACACCACACCACACCCATACCACACACCACACCACACACCACACCACACCCACACCACACCACACACCACACCCACACCACACCACCCACACCACACACACACACCACATCACACCACACACCACACACCACCCACACCACACAACCCACACCACACACCCACACCACACCCACACCACACACCACACCAAACACCACACCCACACCACACACCGCACCACCCACACCACACACACACACACCACATCACACCACACACCACCGCACCACACACCACACCACAAACACCACACCACACCACACACACCACATCACTCACCACACCACACCACACACCACACCCACACCACACACCACACCATACCACACCCACACCACACACCACACCCACACCCCACACCACCCACACCCACACCACATCACACCACACACCACACCACCTACCCACACCACACCACACCACCCACACCACACACCACATACCACACACCCCACCCACACCACACACCACACACCACACCACACACCCACACCACACCCACACCACACCACACCACACAACAAACACACCACACACCACACCCACACCACACCACCCACACCACACACCACCACACCCACACCCACACCACACATCACACCCACATCACACCACACCCACACCACACCCACACCACACACCACACCACACCCACACCACACACGCCCACGCCCACACCCACACCCATACCACACACCACACCCACATCACGCCACACCCACACCACACACCACACACCACACCCACACCACACACCACACACCACATCACGCCACACCTGTCAGGGTGGAGACAAGCACAAGGACAGGTGAAAGATCAGGGCGTGTCAGTTATGTTAGCTAGGTGGCTATGACTTTCTAACACAACACTGGAACTCTTCCAAGTCAAGTTACGTTTTTGGTATTACTAATTTATTGTAACTGCTTACTGACTGTACACTAATGTTACTGCATGATTATAGCGGGTTTACTAACGTGTAAGTTCTATTAGCTATGCTATGACATTACTTTAGCTAATATGGTGACAATGATGTGTAAAGTTTTTTTTGCCTGGTCACGTACAGCTGATGTCCACAAGCGAAGGGAAGAGAAGGAATACAACGTGGCTTTTATGAGAGTGAACTCCGCTGAGTCTGGTGATAAACGGAGGTAAACAGAACTAAATGGGGATGAACATACCAGAATTCGTCCAATAGAAACTCTCATTTGCAACTGTTGGACTAATGATTACACCCTATACAGTACCTTGCAAAAGTATTCACCCCTTTGGCGTTTTTCCTATTTTGTTGCATTACAACCTGTAATTTAAATAGATTTTTGTTTGGATTTCATGTAGTGGACATACACAAAATAGTCCAAATTGGTGAAGTGAAATGAAAAAAATAGCAGGTTTCAAAAAATCCCCCAAAAAATTTAATGGAAAAGTGGTGCATGCATATGTATTCACCCCCTTTGCCATGAAGCCCCTAAAAAGATCTGGTGCAGCTAATTACATTCAGAAGTCACATAATTAATTAAATAAAGTCCACCTGTGTGCAATCTGTCACATTATCTGTCACATGATCTTAGTATATATACACATATATTCTGAAAGGCCCCAGAGTCTGCAACACCAATAAGCAAGGGACACCACCAAGCAAGCGGCACCATGAAGACCAAGGAGCTCTCCAAACATGTCAGGGACAAAGTTCTGGAGAAGTACAGATCAGTGTTGGGTTATAAAAAAAAATCTGAAACTTTGAACATCCCACGGAGCATCATTAAATCCATTATAAAAAAATTGGAAAGAATATGGCACCACAACAAACCTGCCAAGAGAGGGCCGCCCATCAAAACACACAGACCATGCAAAGGAGGGCATTAATCAGAGAGGCAACAAAGAGACCAAAGATAACCCTGAAGGCGCTGCAAAGCTCCACAGCAGAGATTGGAGTATCTGTCCAAAGGACCACTTTAAGCCGTACACTCCACAGAGCTGGGTTTTACAGAAGAAAAAAAGCCATTGCTTAAAGAAAAAAATAAGCAAACACGTTTGATGTTCGCCAAAAGGCATGTGGGAGACTCCCCAAACATATGGAAGAAGGTACTCTGGTCAGATGAGACTAAAATTTAGCTTTTTGGCCATCATGGAAAACGCTATGTCTGGCGCAAACCCAACACCTCTCATCACCCCGAGAACAACATCCCCAAGCATGGTGGTGTCAGCATCATGCTGTGGGGATGTTTTTCATCCGCAGGGACTGGGAAACTGGTCAGAATTGAAGGAATGATGGATGGTGCTAAATCCAGGGAAATTCTTGAGGAAACCTGTTTCAGTCTTCCAGAGATTTTAAACTGGGATGGAGGTTCATCTTGCAGCAGGACAATGACCCTAAGCATACTGCTAAAGCAACACTCGAGTGGTTTAAGGGGAACCATTTAAATGTCTTGGAATGGCCTCGTTAAAGCCCAGACCACAATCCAATTGAGAATCTGTGGTATGACTTAAAGATTGCTGTACACAAGCAGGAACCGAGCTGGAGCAGTTTTGCCTTGAAGAATGTGCAAACATCCCAGTGACTCGATGTGCCAAGCTTATAGAGACATACCTCAAGAGACTTGCAGCTGTAATTGCTGCAAAAGGTGAGGTGGCTCTACAAAGTATTGACTTTGTGGGGGTGAATAGCTATGCACGACCAAGTTCATTTTTTTGGTCTTATTTCTTGTTTGTTTCATAATAAAAATATTTTGCATCTTCAAAGTAGTAGGCATGTTGTGTAAATCAAATGATACAACCCCCCCAATCTATTTTAATTCCAGGTTGTAAGGAAACAAAATAGGAAAAATGCCAAGGGGGTTGAATACTTTTGCAATGCACTGTATTAGCTAGTGTCACATGTGCTCCCTCCCCGGCCTCTAGGTCACCAGGCTGCTCGTTATGGCACACACCTGTCACCATCGTTATGCGCACCTGCGCATCATCAGACTCACCTGGACTGGAAATGTGGGTATCATGTAGTATCCTAAACCTATCAATGTTACATTGAGCTGGGTGAATGGAATATGAATGACAGTCATCCAATATGCTGAAATAGAAATAAGGCCATACTCATGAAATAAATTGTCGTCCCTCATCTTAACGGCACTGACTCACACACACACACACACACACACACACACACACACACACACACACACACACACACACACACACACACACACACACACACACACACACACACACACACAAACACACACACACACACACACACAAACACACACACACACACACAAACACACACACACACACACACACACACACACACAAACACACACACACACACACACACACACAGTATGTATTCACACCCCTTGACTTTTTCCACATTTTGTTATGTTTTAAAATGTATTACATTTAGATTTTGTGTCACTGGCCTATGCACAATACCCCATAATGTCAAAGTGGAATTAGATTTTAGATTTTTTTTTATAAACAATTTAATCTGAAATGTCTTGCGTCAGTAAGTATTCAACCCCTTTGTTATGGCAAACCTAAATGAGTTCAGAAGTAAACATTTGCTAAACAAGTCACCTAATAAGTTGCATGGACTCACTCTGAGTGCACTAATAGTGTTTCCCTTATCTCTCTACCCCACACATACAATTATCTCTAAGGTCCCTAAGTCCAGCAGTGTATTTCAAGCACATATTCAACCACTAAAACCAGGGAGGTTTTCTAATGCCTCGCAAAGAAGGGCACCTATTGGTAGATGGATTTTTTTTTTAAAGCAGACATTGAATATCACTTTGAGTATGGGAAAGTTATTAATTACACTTTGGATGGTGTATCAATACACCCAGCCACTACAAAGATACAAGCTTCCTTCCTAACTCCGTTCCCGGAGAGGAAGGAAACCGCTCAGGGATTTCACCATGATGCCAATGGTGACTTTGAGAGAAAACTGACGATGGATTAACAACATCGTAGTTACTCCACAATATGAACCTAAATTACAGAGGGAAAAGAAGGAAGCCTGTACAGAAACAAATATTCCAAAACGTGCATCCTGTTTGCGATGAGGCACTAAAGTAAAACTGCAAAAAATGTGGTCTAAGATTTACAGTGAGGGAAAAAAGTATTTGATCCCCTGCTGATTTTGCACATTTGCCCACTGACAAAGAAATGATCAGTCTATAATTTTAATGGTAGGTTTATTTGTCAGTTTATATGTCAGTTCGGTTGTCATCTGAGACATTATGACTGATGACAGGACGACATAAACTGTACCTGGGAAAGTATACACCCTCTAGTTATCAGAGTCACATGGAATTGTTATGCAATTGAAATGTTTGATATTGAAATTGTTTGTTGGGAGATTAAATGTAATTTTAGCTTCCAAATGAGAGAATTGGGTTTTCATAAGGAAAGTGCACTGCTTGATCAGTGTCCCACCACTGTGAAGAGACAGGGGTTATAAACGATGAAACACATCCTTCCCCCTCTCCACTATATAAGCCTTTGATGAAAAGATAACCAGGTTGTTCCAGTACGTGAGGTCTGCAGCCTCTACGTTAGAAGGACACACATGTCAAGTACAGAACTAAGTCAACCTCGGCGTGAGCTTTGGTGGCGAATGGTATGAACTTTGAGCTTATTCACTACAGAAGTGATACTTCCTAGCCGTTGAGTTAGCAGCGGCCGCTGTATACGTGGGCTAGGAAAGGACGGACGACGGATCTAGTCTAACAAACAGACGAAGATACCACCACGTATCCAATTTACCACCAGAGACATTCTTCCGAGGACAAGAAGATCTGTTGGCCAACCGGGCCAGCATCTACGACCAATCTACCGAAGCGCAGCTCAGAGTAAATATTTATTGCATTTTCCTTTTCCAAATGGGCGGTAATTTAGAATGCATAAGATACTGTATTTACGATAGCATAGCTGCTGTTTCTTTGTTCCTAAGTCTTCCCGCTCTTTCATTCAAGCCCAACCCCCTTTCCTTTGTGTAACCAGCCGTCATATCTGTTCCGTCCACCGGGACGTTTCTGTATGACATCATTTGTATTCTGTGTATTTGTAATTCTGTGTGATTAGTTTAGGTATTTAGTAAATAAATAATTAAACCCAATTTTGTATTGCTGATTCAACTTGTTAGCCAGGGTTCGTGAAGATAGCCAAGAATTTACAACTTCCATTATGAGACTGAAAATAAGATAAGGGTTAATATTGACTGCTATCGATGTAAAATAATACTAAGTATTTTAAGAGTTTATTCGGAAGATAACAGCTCTATAAACGTTCTTCCGTGGTGCCCCGACTTTCTAATTAATTACATTTACATGATTAGCTTAATCAGGTAATATTAATTACAGAGAAAGAATTTTATAGGTTAGCATGTCAAATCAAATCAAATCAAATCAAATGTATTTATATAGCCCTTCGTATATCAGCTGAAATCTCAAAGTGCTGTACAGAAACCCAGCCTAAAACCCCAAACAGCAAGCAAAGCATGTGAAAGAAGCACGGTGGCTAGGAAAAACTCCCTAGGAAAAACTCCCTAGAAAGGCCAAAAATCTAGGAAGAAACCTAGAGAGGAACCAGGCTATGAGGGGTGGCCAGTCCTCTTCTGGCTGTGCCGGGTGGATATTATAACAGAACATGGTCAAGTTGTTAAAATGTTCATAAATGACCAGCATGGTCAAATAATAATAATCATAGTAGTTGTCGAGGGTGCAACAAGCACGTCCCGGTGAACAGGTCAGGGTTCCGTAGCCGCAGGCAGAACAGTTGAAACTGGAGCAGCAGCATGGCCAGGTGGACCGGGGACAGCAAGGAGTCATCATGCCAGGTAGTCCCGAGGCATGGTCCTAGGGCTCAGGTCCTCCGAGAGAAAGAAAGAAAGAGAGAAAGAGAGAATTAGAGAGAGCATATTTAAATTCACACAGGACACCGGATAAGACAAGAGAATACTCCAGATGTAACAAACTGACCCTAGCCCCCCGACACATAAACTACTGCAGTATAAATACTGGAGGCTGAGACAGGAGGGATCAGAAGACACTGTGGCCCCATCCGATGATACCCCCGGACAGGGCCAAACAGGCAGGATATAACCCCACCCACTTTGCCAAAGCACAGCCCCCACACCACTGGAGGGATGTCTACAACCACCAACTTACCGTCCGAAGACAAGGCCGAGTATAGCCCACAAAATCTCCGCCAAGGCACAACCCAAGGGGGGCGCCAACCCAGACAGGAAGACCACGTCAGTGACTCAACCCACTCAAGTGACGCACCCCTCCCATGGACGGCATGGAAGAACACCAGTAAGTCAGTGACTCAGCCCCTGTAATAGGGTTAGAGGCAGAGAATCCCAGTGGGAGGAGGGGAACCGGCAAGGCAGAGACAGCAAGGGCGGTTCGTTGCTCCAGCCTTTCCGTTCACCTTCACACTCCTGGGCCAGACTATACTTAATCATAGGACCTACTGAAGAGATAAGTCTTCAGTAAAGACTTAAAGGTTGAGACTGTGTCTGCGTCTCTCACATGGGTAGGCAGACCATTCCATAAAAATGGAGCTCTATAGGAGAAAGCCCTACCTCCAGCCGTTTGCTTAGAAATTCTAGGGACAATTAGGAGGCCTGCGTCTTGTGACCGTAGCGTACGTGTAGGTATGTACGGCAGGACCAAATCGGAAAGATAGGTAGGAGCAAGCCCATGTAATGCTTTGTAGGTTAGCAGTAAAACCTTGAAATCAGCCCTTGCCTTAACAGGAAGCCAGTGTAGGGAGGCTAGCACTGGAGTAATATGATCAAATTTTTTGGTTCTAGTCAGGATTCTAGCAGCCGTATTTAGCACTAACTGAGGTTTGTTTAGTGCTTTATCCGGGTAGCCGGAAAGTAGAGCATTGCAGTAGTCCAGCCTAGAAGTAACAAAAGCATGGATTAATTTTTCTGCGTCATTTTTGGACAGAAAGTTTCTGATTTTTGCAATGTTACGTAGATGGAAAAAAGCTGTCCTTGAAACAGTCTTGATATGTTCTTCAAAAGAGAGATCAGGGTCCAGAGTAACGCCGAGGTCCTTCACAGTTTTATTTGAGACGACTGTACAACCATCCAGATTAATTGTCAGATTGAACAGAAGATCTCTTTGTTTCTTGGGACCTAGTACAAGCATCTCTGTTTTGTCTGAGTTTAAAAGCAGAAAGTTTGCAGCCATCCACTTCCTTATGTCTGAAACACAGGCTTCTAGCGAGGGCAATTTTGGGGCTTCACCATGTTTCATTGAAATGTACAGCTGTGTGTCGTCCGCATAGCAGTGAAATTTAACATTATGTTTTCGAATGACATCCCCAAGAGGTAAAATGTATAGTGAAAACAATAGTGGTCCTAAAACGGAACCTTGAGGAACACCGAAATTTACAATTGATTTGTCAGAGGACAAACCATTCACAGAGACAAACTGATATCTTTCCGACAGATAAGATCTAAACCAGGCCAGAACTTGTCCATGTAGACCAATTTTGGTTTCCAATCTCTCCAAAAGAATGTGGTGATCGATGGTATCAAAAGTGGCACTAAGATCTAGGAGCACGAGGACAGATGCAGAGCCTCGGTCTGACGTCATTAAAAGGTCATTTACCACCTTCACAAGTGCAGTCTCAGTGCTATGATGGGGTCTAAAACCAGACTGAAGCGTTTCGTATACATTGTTTGTCTTCAGGAAGGCAATGAGTTGCTGCGCAACAGCTTTTTCTAAATTTTTTGAGAGGAATGGAAGATTCGATATAGGCCGATAGTTTTTTATAATTTCTGGGTCAAGATTCGGCTTTTTCAAGAGAGGCTTTATTACTGCCACTTTTAGTGAGCTTGGTACACATCCGGTGGATAGAGAGCCGTTTATTATGTTCAACATAGGAGGGCCAAGCACAGGAAGCAGCTCTTTCAGTAGTTTAGTTGGAATAGGGTCCAGTATGCAGCTTGAGGGTTTGGAGGCCATGATTATTTTCATCATTATGTCAAGACATATAGTACTAAAACACTTTAGTATCTCCCTTGATCCTAGGTCCTGGCAGAGTTGTGCAGACTCAGGACAATGGAGCCCTGGAGGAATACCCAGATTTAAAGAGGAGTCCGTAATTTGCTTTCTAATGATCACGATCTTTTCCTCAAAGAAGTTCATAAATTTATTACTGCTGAAGTGAAAGCCATCCTCCATTTGCGAATGCTGCTTTTTAGTTAGCTTTGCGACAGTGTCAAAAAGAAATTTCGGATTGTTCTTATTTTCCTCAATTAAGTTGGAAAAATAGGATGATCGTGCAGCAGTGAGGGCTCTTCGATACTGCACGGTACTGTCTTTCCAAGCTAGTCGGAAGACTTCCAGTTTAGTGTGGCGCCATTTCCGTTCCAATTTTCTGGAAGCTTGCTTCAGAGCTCGTGTATTTTCTGTATACCAGGGAGCTAGTTTCTTATGACAGATGTTTTTAATTTTTAGGGGTGCAACTGCATCTAGGGTATTGCGCAAGGTTAAATTGAGTTCCTCGGTTAGGTGGTTAACTGATTCTTGTCCTCTGACGTCCTTGGGTAGGCAGAGGGAGTCTGGAAGGGCATCAAGGAATCTTTGGGTTGTCTGAGAATTTATAGCACGACTTTTAATCTTCCTTGGTTGGGGTCTGAGCAGATTATTTGTTGCAATTGTAAACGCAATAAAATGGTGGTCCGATAATCCAGGATTATGAGGGAAAACATTAAGATCCACAACATTTATTCCATGGGACAAAACTAGGTCCAGAGTATGACTGTGGCAGTGAGTAGGTCCAGAGACATGTTGGACAAAACCCACTGAGTCGATGATGGCTCCGAAAGCCTTTTGGAGTGGGTCTGTGGACTTTTCCATGTCAATGTTAAAGTCACCAAAAATTAGAATATTATCTGCTATGACTACAAGATCCGATAGGAATTCAGGGAACTCAGTAAGGAACACTGCATATGGCCCAGGAGGCCTGTAAACAGTAGCTATAAAAAGTGAGTGAGTCGGCTGCATAGATTTCATGACTAGAAGCTCAAAAGACGAAAACGTCATTGTTTTTTTTTTTGTAAATTGAAATTTGCTATTGTAGATGTTAGCAACACCTCCGCCTTTGCCGGATGCACGGGGGGTATGGTCACTAGTGTAACCAGGGGGTGAGGCCTCATTTAACACAGTAAATTCATCAGGCTTAAGCCATGTTTCAGTCAGGCCAATCACATCAATATTATGATCAGTGATTAGTTCATTGACTATAACTGCCTTGGAAGTGAGGGATCTAACATTAAGTAACCCAATTTTGAGATGTGAAGTATCACAATCTCTTTCAATAATGGCAGGAATGGAGGAGGTCTTTATACAAGTGAGATTACTAAAGCGAACACCGCCATTTTTAATTTTGCCCAACCTAGATCGAGGCACAGACAGAACTTAACAGAGCTTTAAGAATATTTTAAAGAATAATGTGCAAATGTTGTACATAGAGGTGTGCAAAGCTCTCACAGCTGTAATCGCTGCCAAAGGTGATTCTAACATGTATTGACTCAGGGGTGTGAAAACTTATGTAAATGAGATATTTAAATACATATCGAAAAAAACATGTTTTGATTTCATCATTATGGGGTATTGTGTGTAGATGGGTGAGAGAGAAAAATCAATGGACTCCATTTGGAATTCAGGCTGTAACACAACAAAATGTGGAATAAGTCAAGGGTGTGAACACTTTGAATGCTCTGTATACACAGACAGAAATACGTACACCAGACATGGGTTCAAATACGTGTGTATTTGATTATTGGTACTTAGAAATACTTATTCTCTGTTTATTTGAGTATTTTCAAATAATATGGCCCGAATCAACTACTTCTATCGGAAGTATTTGAAAGTATTTTTATATAATATCCTATAAATAGCCTGCGATTTGAATATTTTAAGATACTAATTTCAAATATTGTTCTGAAATACCTAGGTTAAATGCATCAGAGTATGTTCGAGTCAGTGTATTTAAATATACTAAACAAAAATATAAACACAACATGCAACGATTTTACTGAGTTACAGTTCATATAAGGAAATCAGTCAATTGAAATAAATGAATTTGGCTCTAATTTATGGATTTCACATGACTTGGCAGGGGTGCAGCCATGGCTAATCAGAATTAGTTTTTCCCCCACAAAAGGGCTTTATTACAGACAGAAATACTCAGTTTCATCAGATGTCCGGGTGGCTGATCTCAGATGATCCCGCAGGTGAAGAAGCCAGATGTGGAGGTCCTGGGCGGTTACACGTGGTCTGCTGTTCTGACACCAGTTTGACGTACTGTCAAATTCTTTAAAACGATGTTGGAGGCGGTTTATGGTAGAGTAGTTAACATTATATTCTCTGGCAACAGCTCTGGTGGACATTCCTGCAGTCAGGATGCTAATTGCACTCTCCCTCAAAACTTGAGACATCTGTGGCATTATGTTGTGTGACAAAACTGCACATTTTAGAGTGTCCTTCTATTGTCCCCAGCACAAGGTGCGCCTGTGTGCTGACCATGCTGTTTAATCCGCTTCTTGATATGCCACACCTGTCCGGTGGATGGATTATTTTGGCAAAGGAGAAATGCTCACTGAAAGGGATGTAAACAAATTGGTTCACACCATTTTAAAGAAATAAGCTTTTTGTGCATATAGAACATTTATAGGATATTTTATTTCAGCTCATGAAACATGGAACCAACATTTTACATGTTGCATTAATATTTTTGTTTAGTGTATTTCCAAATACATTCCAATATTCAACTACTTGTCTTTTCAGATAAATTATTTCTGAATTCCCAGGTCTGACGTGCACATATACACACACACACACACACACACACACACACACACACACACACACACACACACACACACACACACACACACACACACACACACCCTCATTGGAGGCCCTTCTCATACACCCTCATTGGAGGCTTTTCCTGTGCCTCTGACTCCCTTCCAGCCCTCCCTCTCATGCTCTCATCCTCTCATCCTTCCAGCCCTCCCTCTCATGCTCTCATCCTCTCATCCTCTCATCCTTCCAGCCCTCCCTCTCATCCTTCCAGCCCTCCCTCTCATCCTCTCGTCCTCTCATCCTCTCATCCTCTCATCCTTCCAGCCCTCCCTCTCGTCCTCTCATCCTTTCATCCTCTCATCCTTCCAGCCCTCCCTCTCATGCTCTCATCCTCTCATCCTCTCATCCTCTCATCCTTCCAGCCCTCCCTCTCATCCTTCCAGCCCTCCCTCTCATCCTCTCATCCTCTCATCCTTCCAGCCCTCCCTCTCATCCTCTCGTCCTCTCATCCTCTCATCCTCTCATCCTTCCAGCCCTCCCTCTCGTCCTCTCATCCTCTCATCCTTCCAGCCCTCCCTCTCATCCTCTCGTCCTCTCGTCCTCTCATCCTCTCATCCTTCCAGCCCTCCCTCTCATCCTCTCATCCTCTCATCCTTCCAGCCCTCCCTCTCATCCTCTCATCCTCTCATTCCTCTTCACAACCCTAACATCTCCCCAACTCTTCCCCTTCCTCCCGCATCTCCCATGGCAACTCGCTAATTAGTCCCTGCCACGGCAACAGAGGTGGCATGGAGACAGTGGAGGGAGCGAGGAAGAAGGCCACCGAATGCCACTCCCCACGGCCACTAATAAAACGCCCGCCGGGGACATCCTGATCGATTGAGGCGCGCTTTGGGCTGACGTCCTGCGAGGTCTCGGAGATGAATGAGCCGCCTGCGAAGGAGAAGAAAGAAAAAATGAGGGGGGATTTTTTTAAATCTTAGATCTCAGATTTGTGTGTTTGTCTGACGGAGTCAAACCCCGGCCAAGGCATTTCATTTGGAGATACTCACTAATTAGGTACTTACTAGTTAGCTACTCTCTAGTTAGCTACTCACTAGTTAGCTACTCACTAGTTAGCTACTCACTAGTTAGATACTCATTAGTTAGATACTCACTAGTTAGCTACTCATTAGTTAGATACTCACTAGTTAGCTAGTTAGATACTCACTAGAAAGTTACTCACTAGTTAGCTCAATATTGCTTCAGTAGCTTTGCTAGTTTCTAAGTCTTTGCCTCCTAATTTCATGTACTTACATAATGTTAGGAAGGGAGAGATGGAGAGAGGGATGGAGAGAGATGGAGAGGGATGGAGAGAGGGATGAGAGAGAGATGGAGAGGGATGGAGAGAGAGATGGAGAGAGGGACGGAGAGATGGTGAAAGGAACAAAGGAGAGAATAGAGAGAGAGGAGAGTTGGGGAAGAGAAAGACTGAAAGAGGGACACATAAGGAATAGAGATGGTGAGAGGGAGCCAGGGAAGGGGGATCATTAGGGCCTGTCGTCTGTGCTGTGTACTGTGTGTTAGCCACACTCACACACACACACACACACACACACACAAACACACACACACACACACACACAGTCATGAGTCAGACGCTTGCTCCGCCTCCTCACGCACACTGATCTGATTACTGACACAGCGTTAATGAAAGGGAGTCAACACACACACACACACACACACACACACACACACACACACACACACACACACACACACACACACACACACACACAGTCACTGAGGTTGATAGCCAGGGCCTAATAAGATAGAGCCACGGTGGGAGCCTGGGAAACGGCCTGCTCTGTTTATGAAAATCCTGCCTTCACAGCAGAACCCCGGGTGACCCGGGTCATCGTCATGGTGAGGGTGTGAGTCATGAGTCAGACGCTTGCTCCGCCTCCTCACGCACACTGATCTGATTACTGACACAGCGTTAATGAAAGGGAGTCAACACACACACACACAGACACACACACACACACAGATCAGACTTACGCATACACACACATGCACACACACACACACATACATAAACTATTATTGACAAACATAAAAAAGCAAACATAAACAAATATGCGAATACTCCCACACAATTACACTGCAGGCACAAATGAACAGAAACATATGTACAGAGCCAATAAAGTGAAAACACAATTAACTAAAACGTCAACATGAAAACACTACAGTGGCAAAACTTAACACATACTGCACACACACACACACACACACACACACACACACACACACACACACACACACACACACACACACACACACACACTTTAAATGTTGTACCTCTCAGACCTCTCCATCCTAATGAAGTGAATCCAGGGTTAGAGAGGTAACATTTGAGATGGCACCTCTCTCCTCAGTGTTAACGTCAACAGCACGAAGCGTATACAGCCAGTCAAACAGGATGCCATGGCCAAAAGAAAATAGACACCAGGGTTTGAAGAGCTCCTGTTCAACACAATGTCTCTACACCATCCGTCACAACACCCTGGGCTCTAAGTTAATACAGCTCTCCTGGCTGACCCTGTCACTGCCAAGGTAACGTTCATATCCCTACGCTCCGCCAACTAGGGCCCTGTGGAGGAATATATGATTCTAAAGACTTGTGTGTTACTCCACTACAGCTGTGCTGTGTAGAGTTAGATTGGCTTGGGTTTGATGGATGTTTGGGTATTGCTTGTGTTTACTCTGGGGATAAATCATGGTAAGCTGCATATTGTCTTCTTGGAAGGTGTTCTTGTGTTGTTCTCTTGTATCTTGTCTGCAGAAGTGTTGTGTGGCGTAGTGAGGTTAAGGGCACATTGAAGAACACTGTGCTGAGACAAAGTGGAGTCGCAATTCAACGGCTCAAAATCAAATCAAATTGGATTTATCACATACACAAAGTTAGCAGATGTTAATGCGAGTGTAGTGAAATTCTTGTGCTTTTAGTTCCGACAGTGCAGTAATATCAAACAAGTAATCTAACAATTCCCCAACAACTACCTAATATACACAAATCTAAATGGACAGAATAAGAATATGTACATATAAATACATGGATGAGCGATGGCCGAGTGGCATAGGCAAGAGTTGCAAAGAAAAAGCCATATCTCAGACTGGCCAATAAAAAGAAAATATTAAGTTGGGCAAAAGAACACAGCCACTGGACAGAGGAACTCTGCCTAGAAGGCCAGCATCCTGGAGTCGCCTCTTCACTGTTTACGTTGAGACTGGTGTTTTGTGGGTACTATTTAATGAAGCTGCCAGTTGAGGACTTGTGAGGCGTCTGTTTCTCAAACTAGACACTCTAATGTACTTGTCCTCTTGCTCTGTTGTGTACCGGGGCCTCTCACTCCTCTTTCTATCCTGGTTAGACACAGTTTGATCTGTTCTATGAAGGCAGTAGCACACAGCGTTATACGAGATCTTCAGCTTCTTGGCAATTTCTCGCATGGAAGATCCTACATTCTCAGAACAAGAATAGACTGACGAGTTTCAGAATACATTTATTTGTTTCTGGCCATTTTGAGCCTGTAATCTAACCCACAAATGCTGATGCTCCACATACTCAACTCGTCTAAAGAAGTTTTATTGCTTCTTTAATCAGAACAACATTTTTCAGCTGTGCTAACATAATTGTAAAAGGGTTTTCTAATGATAAATTAGGCTTTTAAAATGATAAACTTGGATTAGCTAACACAACGTGCCATTGGAACACAGGAGTGATGGATGCTGATAATGGGCCTCTGTATGCCTATGTAGATATTCCGTAAATCAGCCGTTTCCAGCTACAATAGTCATTTACAACATTAACAATGTCTACACTGTATTTCTGATCAATTTGATGTTATTTTAATGGACAGAAAATGTGCTTTTCTTTCAAAAACAAGGACATTTCTAAGTGACCCCAAACTTTCAACAGTAGTGTGTTGGTGTTTATCCTACCTGTAATTTAAATTGATTTTTATTTGAATTTCATGTAATGGACATACACAAAATAGTCCAAATTGCTGAAGTAAAATGTAAAAAATTACTTGTTTCAAAAAATACTTAAAAATGTTAAACTGAAAGGTGTTGCGTGCAAATGTATTCACCCCCTTTGCTTTGAAGCCCCAAAATAAGATCTGGTGCAACCAATTACCTTCAGAAGTCACATAATTAGTTAGATTGCACACAGGTGGACTTTATTTAAGTGTCACATGATCTCAGTATATATACACACCTGTTCTGAAAGGCCCAAGTGTCTGCAACACCACTAAGCAAGGGGCACCACCAAGCAAGCAGCACCATGAAGACCAAGGAGCTCTCCAAACAGGTTAGGGACAAAGTTTTGGAGAAGTATAGATCAGGGTTGAGTTATAAAAAAAATATCAGAAACTTGGAACATCCCACAGAGCACCATTAAATCCATTATTAAAAAATGGAAAGAATATGGCACCACAACAAACCTTACAAGAGAGGGCCGCCCACCAAAACTCACGGACCAGGCAAGGATGGCATTAATCAGAGAGGCAACAAAGAGACCAAAGATAACCCTGATAGAGCTGCAAAGCTCCAAAGCGGAGATTGGAGTATCTGTCCATAGGACCACTTTAAGCCGTACCCTCCACAGAGCTGGGCTTTACAGAAGAGTGTCCAGAGAAATAGCCATTGCTTAAAGAAAAAAATAAGCAAACACGGTTGGTGTTCACCAAAAGGCATGTGAGAGACTCCCCAAACATATGGAAGAAGGTACTCTGGTTAGATGAGACTAAAATTTAGCTTTTTGGCCATCAAGGAAAACGCTATGTCTGGTGCAAACCCAACACCTCTCATTACCCCGAGAACAACATCGCCACAGTGAAGCATGGTGGTGGCAGCATCATGCTGTGGGGATGTTTTTCATCAGCAGGGACTGGGAAACTGGTCAGAATTGAAGGAATTATGGATGGCGCAAAATCCAGGGAAATTCTTGAGGAAATCTGTTTCAGTCTTCCAGAGATTTGAGACTTGGATGGAGGTTCACCTTCCATGTAAGGGAGTGCGTAACTGGCGGCAGGGAAGTCAGGCGCAGGAGAGCAAAACTTGGTAATCAGCGGAGCAGTTTTATTCATAAAAACACCGGTAAACAGAAGCACAAACAAATGGGTACAAAACCCATCGCGCACCAGAGAAAACGTGCACATGCACTTACAATAAACAATTCCGCACAACGACATGGGGGAACAGAGGGTTAAATACACAACATGTAATGAGGGAAATTGAGACCAGGTGTGTGAGAAGACAAGACAAAACAAATGGAAAATGAACAGTGGATTGATGATGGCTAGAAGACCGGCGACGCCAGACATTTCTTGGAATGGCCTAGTCAAATCCCAGACCTCAATCCAATTGAGAATCTGTAGTGTGACTTAAAGATTGCTGTACACCAGCGGAACCCATCCAACTTGAATGAACTGGAGCAGTTTTGCCTTGAAGAATGGGCAAAAATCCCAGTGTCTAGATGTGCCAAGCTTATAGAGACATACCTCAAGAGACTTGCAGCTGTAATTGCTGCAAAAAGTGGCTCTACAAAGTATTGAATTTGGGGGGGTGAACAGTTATGCACGCTCAAGTTTCCTTTTTTAAAATGATTTCTTGTTTGTTTCACAAGAAAAAATATTTTGCATAGAGCACACACACACAGAGTAGACACACACACACACAGACAATTGTGTGTGCACACATGGGGTCAAGTGAGGGGAATCCCCGCAGACACACACAGTGACCTCAGCTTTTGAACTCTGCAGTTAAACGATGGAAGAAAAACACAGGGAGGGAAGAAGAAAAATGTTCTCCCTCGCCATCCTCCCTCCCTGCCTTCCTCTCCCATAGCAGCTCATTTATCATAGCACCTCCGTGGTGTTTGGCTTCGGCACAAAATTATTTGGAGCCTAAAAATATCAAATAAGCGCTACCTTTTTTAGCGGCAGGTGTCTCGGGCAGCAGAGTGACTGTAAACGTAACTGGCCAACAGGGTTAATTGTATTCATTTGTGTGGGTTTTAATGTCGGTTTGAAAATAAACACAGCAGCTATGTTTTTATTTAACCACCGTCTCCTCTCTCCTATGGCTCTGTTGAACCCAAATGCAGATTTGAGCTGTCAGGAGTGTTGACACTGTGTTTACACACTGAAATAACAAAAGGCAGAGAAATAAAGAGAAAAATAATTGCTTATTTTTTCAGGTTGAATGACCCCTTTTTAAGGCTTAATGGAAGACCAGGAGTAAACACTCCTGTGGCATTGTGGGAGATGTGTTATTATGGGTTTTATTAGAGACGGGAAGACACAGAGCTGTGAAAAGCTTCTCTACTATAGTCGTCAGTCACCCTCCCTTTCTCCTCAGCCAGGTCACTCAAGATCCACTGAGAAATTAAACGTCTGTCCAGGTTAGCAGGACGTCAGGAGATTATGTCAGAACCGTCCACTACGGGGAAAGGTGAATGCTATTACCATCAAGTAAGCTTGGGTTTTGCTAGGGCGTTGTGGACAGGGATGGCAGATGGGTGGTGAAACACGATAATGGAGATAGCACTGTAGAGAAAGCAACAAAGGAACAGAAAGCACTATACCTCATCTATTGCCAGGGACAAGGTGCTTTTATATGATCATGAGATGCTGTGTTGCTTTGCTCTAGTCATCCTCATAAGAGCTAGGCCAAAACTGTACACTATCAATCACCTTATGTCCGTACAGAACCTTTCATTGCACTCCCGCTGGTTGCGTGACGCACAGTCAAGATTATTATACCTAATGTACATTACATAATGCCTCTTCCTTGGCGTTATCTACATGTATTTCTTGAAAACAATTAATTGTAAGCAAAATGGACGATAAGTGTTCTTGCAAGGAAAGGTATGGTGGTGGGATTGGTCAATTGAGCTATTTTCTGTTCTCAGACCTTAGCGTGTGAAGAAAATAAACCTCTTTTTAGCCTCCCTTCAGGAGGCCGGGTTGTTGAACATGAAAACAGTCTGTTCCTCTCGTTTCACATATACCCAGTGTAGTGGTAGCACTACCCACCGCCTTGCTATCGTCCACGAGACAGGATGGATGCTGGATCAAAAGAAACCCTCAGGTCTGGGAATAATTATTTGTGTCAGTCTTCTCGCAGGAATATTAAATCGCTCCAATTAAGCCGTTTTTTCAAATTTCAGTCTATCACCATTGTGTTCAGTACACCAGTCATGGGTGGCAGGTAGCCTAACGGTTAGAGTGTTAGGCCAGTTACCGAAAGGAAGGTCGCAGGTTCTAATACCCAAGCTGACAAGGTGACATTTTTGGTGGTCGATTGGCATTGAGCAGGGCACTTAACTCTAATATGCTCCAGGGTGCCGTACTACTATGGCTGACCCTGTAAAACAACACATTTCACTGCACCTATCCGGTAATGTTGACAGTAAAACAATAATAATAATAATAATAATAATAATAATAATAATAAAACATATTAGTTGGTGTATAGCTTCGGGAATTGAATCCACAGAAAAAAGGGTGCCTGACTGAACATGGTGTTTTTAGGCTGTGTCAATAAAAAGGTTCCTGCAATCTATTGTACTGTGCACAATTTCCCATTCTGATTGCTGTTTCCAATGCTTTAGGAAATACAGTAAGAAGATTGGTTTGATTGGCAACTTTGTTTATGAAAAAGTTCACTCATTTGGCTGTACTGAGCAAAGTTTCCTATTCTGATTGGTGTCATGTAAGCCTTTGGAAATACAGTAAGATCTTTGAAAGACCCCAGAGCTCAAGATTTACTAATAATGAGGTCTCAAGAAGTTTGGATCTGTTTTGAGTTTGGCCAATGTGTCTATGTATGCGGATGACTCAACACTATACACGTCAGCTAGTGAGTGAAATCACTGCAACACTTAACAAACAGTTGCAGTTAGTTTCAGAATGGGTGGCAAGGAATAAGTTAGTCCTATTTTATCCCTTTAACCTACAGCACTTTTTGCCATTGAGATAGGGGTTATACACTGAATATATCCATAGTACAATGTGGACATTTCTCACTCAGAGCCCCCTGTTGCTCACATGTTATTGTTTATACATTTTCCTGAGTTTTCCCCGCATTCCCAGCATAAAGCGCTTACAGATTCAGGCACAGCTGGGAATTTTATTGACAGAGCATTTTCCCATAGTTTAGGGATCCCCATTGTTCCTGTGGATATGCCCTTCCCTGTGCACGCCCTAGATAGTCGACCATTAAGGTCAGGGCTAATTAGGGAGGCTACCGCTCCACTGGACACGGTTACGCAGGAGGGTCAAAAGGAGAGAAATCGTTTTTTCCTTATTGATTCTCCTGCTTTTCCTGTGATGCTGGGCCTACCCTGGTTGGCCTGTCATGACCCCACTATTTCGTGGCAACAGAGGGTTCTCACGGGGTGGTCACGAAAGTGCTCGGGGAGGTGTTTAGGGGTTTCCGTCGATGCTACTACGGTGGAAAGTCCAGACCAGGTCTCCACCGTGCGCATACCCTCTGAATATGCCGATTTGGCTCTCACCTTCTGTAAGAAGAAGGCGACTCAATTACCACCCCATCAACGGAGGGATTGTGCGATAAATCTCCTGGTAGACGCAACACTTCCCAGGAGTCACGTGTATCCCCTGTCACAGGTGGAGACGGCGGCTATGGAAACATATGTCTCCGAATCCCTGGGGCAGGGGTACATTCGGCCCTCCACTTCACCCGCCTCTTCGAGTTTATTTTTTGTGAAGAAGAAGGATGGAGGTCTGCGCCCGTGTATTGACTATCAAGGTATCAACCAAATCACTGTGAGGTACAGCTACCTGCTGCCTCTCATTGCCAGTGTGATTGAGTCAATGCACGGGGCACGCTTCTTCAAAAAATTGAATCTCAGGAGCGCTTACAACCTGGTGCATATCCGGGAGGGGGACGAGTGGAAGACGCCATTTAGTACCACCTCATCATGCCGTACGGCTTGATGAATGCTCCATCAGTCTTCCAGGCATTTGTAGACAAGATTTTTCGGGACCTGCAGGGTGTAGTGGTGTATATCGACAACATTCTGATATACTCCGCTACACGCGCCGAGCATCTGTCCCTGGGGCGCAGGGTGCTTTGTCGACTGTTGGAGCATGACCTGTATGTCAAGGCTGAGAAATGCCTGTTCTTCCAACAGTCCGTCTCCTTCCTAGGGTACCGCATTTCCACGTCAGGGGTGGAGATGGAGAGTGGCCGCATTTCAGCCGTGCGTAATTGGCCGACTCCCACCACAGTAAAAGAAGTGCAGCGGTTTCTAGGGTTTGCCAACTACTACCGGAGGTTTATCTGGGGCTTTGGTCAGGTAGCTGCTCCCATTACCTCACTGCTGAAGGGGGGACCGGTGCGACTACAGTGGTCGGCTGAGGCGGACAGGGCTTTTGGTCACCTGAAGGCTCTGCTTACCTCGGCTCCCGTGCTGGCTCATCCGGATCCCTCTTTGGCGTTCATAGTGGAGGTGGTCGCATCCGAGGCTGGGATAGGAGCCGTGCTCTCTCAGCGCTCGGGTACCTCATCAAAGCTCCGCCCCTGTACTTTCTTTTCGAAGAAGCTCAGCCCGGCGGGCGAAACTATGATGTGGGGGACCGGGAGCTGTTGGCTGTTGTCAAGGCTCTGAAGGCTTGGAGACATTGGCTTGAGGGGGCTAAACACCTTTTCTCATCTGGACTGACCATCGCAATCTGGAGTACATCCGGGCAGCGAGGAGACTGAACCCTCGCCAGGCAAGGTGGGCCATGTTATTTACCCGTTTTGTTTTCACCCTGTCCTACAGACCAGGTTCCCAGAATGCTAAGGCAGATGCACTGTCCCGGATGTATGACACAGAGGAGCGGTCCATGGGTCACACTCCCATACTTCCGGCCTCTTGCCTGGTGGCACCGGTGGTGTGGGAGCTGGACGCAGACATCGAGCGGGTGTTGTGTACAGAGCCCACTCCTCCCCAGTGTCCCGCTGAGCATCTGTATGTTCCGTCTGCTGACCGCAACCGTTTGATCTATTGGGCCCACACGTCACCCTCCTCTGGTCTTCCTGGCATCGGTCGGACGGTGCGTTGTCTTAGTGGGTAGTACTGGTGGTCCACCTTGGCCAAGGACGTGAGGGTTTATGTTTCCTCCTGCTCGGTGTGCGCCCAGTGCAAGGCCCCTAGGCACTTGCCCAGAGGGAAGTTTACAGCCCTTACCCGTTCCACAACGGCCGTGGTCGTTCCACAACGGCCGTGGGCTTTCACCCTGAGAGTAATGGGCAGGTGGAGAGAGTAAACCAGGACGTGGGTAGGTTTCTGCAATCTTATTGCCAGGACCAGCCGGGGGAGTGGGCGGCGTTCATCCCCTGGGCAGAGATGGCCCAAAACTCGCTCCGCCACTCCTCCACTAACCTCTGTCCCTTCCAGTGCATAGTGGGGTATCAGCCGTTTCTGGCACCTTGGCATCAGAGCCAGATCGAGGCTCCTGTGGTGGACGAATGGTTTAAGTGCTCGGAGGAGACCTGGACACCGCTCATGTGCACCTGCAATGGGCCGTGAGGCGTCAGAAGGCGAGCGCCGATCGCCACCACAGTGAGGCGATCGGCTCTCTCTTGACCTGAAACCTGCCCCTCTGCCTGCCCTGCCGGAAGCTGGGCCCGCAGTTTGGGGGGGCCATTCAAAGTCTTGAGGAGACAGAACGAGGTTTGCTACAGGTTACAGCTTCCCCAGATTACCGTATTAACCCCTAGTTCCATGTGTCTCTCCTTAGGCCGGTGGTGGCTGGTCCACTCCAGTAGTCTGAGGTGCGGGAGGTTCCTTCACCCCCTCTGGACATCGAGGGGGCTCCGGCATATGCTGTCCGAGCCATACTAGACTCGAGGCATCAGGCGAGGGGCCTTCAGTACCTCGTGGAGTAGGAAGGGTACGGTCCGGATGAGAGATGCTGGGTGCCGGTGGAGGACGTTTTGGACCCTTCGTTGCTGCGGGAGTTCCGCTGTCTCCATCTGGATCGCCCTGTGCCTCGTCGCGTCGGGGGTGGGGGTACTGTCACGATATCCCTCTCGGTCCCTCTCCTTGTTCGGGTGGCGTTCGGCGGTCGACGTCACCGGCCTTCTATCCATCGCCGATCCACTTTTCATTTTCCATTTGTTTTGTCTTTGTTTTACACACCTGGTTTCAATTCCCCAATTACATGTTCATTATTTAACCCTCTGTTTTCCCCATGGTTGTTGTGCATGTTTGTTTTATGTATTTCGGTCCGTGTGTGTGGGCTTGGTAATTCTACATGTACTTGGTAATTTTGAGTAAAGTTACTTTAATTACTCATCTCTGCATTCCTGCGCCTGACTCCTCTGCACCAGCTACACCCAGACCTTTACAACTATTCTGCCTTCTTAACAGCACTATCAACAAGGCAGGTCCTACAGGCTCTAGTTTTGTCGCACCTGGACTGCTGTTCAGTCCTGTGATCAGGTGCCACAAAGAGGGACTTAGTAAAATTGCATTTGGCTCAGAACAGGGCAGCACGGCTGGCCCTTGGATGTACACAGAGAGCTAACATGAATAATATGCAAGCCAATATCTCCTGCCTCAAAGTGGAGGAGAGATTGACTTTGTCACTACTTGTATTTATGAGAGGTATTGTTGAATGTACCGAGCTGTCTGTTTGAAGTAATAGCATACAGCTCGGACACCCGTACATACTCCACAAGACATGCCACCAGAGGTCTCTTCACAGTCCCCAAGTCCAGAACAGACTATGGGAGGCGCACAGTACTACATAGAGCCATGACTACATGGAACTCTATTCCACATCAAGTAACTGATGCAAACAATAGAATCAGATTGAAAAACCAGATAAAAATACACCTTATGGAGCAGCGGAGACTGTGAAGAGACACACACACACACAGGCACAGACATATGCATACACACACATGATAACACAAGCACTATACACACACATGATAACATACGCACTATACACACATATGATAACATACGCACTATACACACACATGATAACATACGCACTATACACACACACATACACATGGATTTTGTGTTGTAGATATGTGGTAGTAGAGTAGGGGCCTGCTGCCAATGGGGATCCAAATCTAATAAGCATTTTGATTAATCAAATTTCATTTAGGCCAGCACACAAGTAGCCCACCAGAGCCCAAGAATGGTGTCCGTTTAGTCGAATCTCCAGTTGTTTGTGGAAGGAAATGAACAGTTACTCCTGGTACTTTTCATCTCTTGCAGGAAAAGCTAATCACAAACTGTACAGTTTGTACCAGACTACAAAAATATTTACAGAGCAGTATGATTCGGTTTCCATGGCTTTTGGGCTTTTACAAACTACCCACAATTCTCCAGTGGTTTCTGACAAGAGACGCCACTGAAATGCTCCGTAAGCCCACCATGGATTTGGACATTTCAGGCAGCTTTCATAAACAACTAATTATTATATGGGGATGAATAATATCATAACATTACTGTTTGCTCATCCCCTTTAATCTTGACGACTAAGATTTTGTTAGCGTTTCGTAATCTGTCGACAACACCATCAACGAGACCATTAGCTTTCATTCAACTGTCATTTGGATTCAAATGAGTCTGGAATGAACATTGCAACTTATCCCAGGTTGTCAGAAAAAAAGAACTGTTGATTTTAATTAGCTTAATAAAAGCTTGAAGTATTATCAGACTATATTTAGAAATGTGAGAAATGTGATTAACCAGTGCTCTCTGGAGTGTTTCAGATTGTGCTTTGTCTGATTTGATGTTGATCGGTCCTCTTCCGTCACGCGGCATCATTGAAAAGTATTTTCATGAATGTGCTCACACTGGCTCATGGACCTGGAAACACTCAGGAATATTTGTGAGACATACAAAAAAAAAGGGTTGGCATGGTTACATACAAAAACACACACGTGGTTTCTCATAGTGTGTCATAGCTCTGAAACACACACACACTCAGAAATACATGTACAGAAACTAAAGTATGCATGCATGCACACGCACGCACGCACGCGCGCACGCGCACACACGCGCGCACGCGCACACACGCACACACGCACACACACACACACACACACACACACACACACACACACACACACACACACACTCGGCAGTGTCCTCGGCCGAAATAGAGTGGACAGGAGGTGTGTGATGATGTATGTTCTTCTTTTTGCTCCTCTAGAAGACCTGTCTGCAGAGTGGACAGAAGGACAGAGGAGGGCACCGGTCAACTGAGACTTTACTTTTTATTGTGTGTGTGTGTGACAGCGTGTGTGTGTCAGTTCACATCCTACCTCCTACCCCTGTCTCACTCTGTGGTTCGAGCCGCTGGAGGACTTGGGGCTGCTTCCTCCCTTCCCATCTGCCCCGGCCCCGCCCTGACGTCCCCAGGCGGCGGGCTCTGACAGGCGGCGTTGCCGTGGTGATGGATGACTCTGCTCTGAGTTTTCATTGTCAGAGTGTTGCTCGGTTGCTACCTGCCCTGTACAGTGTGTCCCTGTCTGAGAATCAAAGTCAGGTCAGCTCTCCTCTCTCCTCTCTCCTCTCTCCTATTCTCCTCTATTCTCCTCTGTTCTCATCTATTCTCCTCTATTCTCCTCTATTCTCCTCTATTCTCCTTTATTCTCCTCTATTCTCCTCTATTCTCCTCTATTCTCCTCTATTCTCCATTCATCTATTCTCCTTTACTCTCATCTATTCTCATCTATTCTCATCTATTCTCCTTTATTCTCCTCTATTCTCCTCTATTCTCCTTTATTCTCCTCTATTCTCCTCTATTCTCCTCTATTCTCCTCTATTCTCCTCTATTCTCCATTCATCTATTCTCCTTTACTCTCATCTATTCTCATCTATTCTCATCTATTCTCCTTTACTCTCATCTATTCTCATCTATTCTCCTTTACTCTCATCTATTCTCCTCTATTCTCCTCTATTCTCCTCTATTCTCCATTCATCTATTCTCCTCTATTCTCCATTCATCTATTCTCCTTTACTCTCATCTATTCTCATCTATTCTCCTTTCATCTATTCTCCTCTGTCCTCTTTTCTCCTCTTTTCTCCTCTATTCTCCTCTCCCCTCTCCTTTCTCTTTTCTCCTCTATTCTCCTCTATTCTCCTCTCCCCTCTCCTTTCTCTATTCTCCTCTATTCTCCTCTCCCCTCTCCTCTCTCTATTCTCCTTTCCTCTCTCCTTCCCCTGTAAAACTGTCTTCTTCCTTTATTTAGTGAGCCCCACTTTATACGGAGCAGAGCACCTTGTGGAAATTTAAAGAACAGAAAGAATCTACAGAGCAACAAGACATCCTAGCATTTTGACTGTAAAGCAATCAAGTAAAACAGGTCCACATCTCTAAGGCACTGATCCAATTTGTGTTCTTTATTGTCACGTACAGTAAGTAGTCTGATTTATATTTAGTGTGAACCCAAGGGTCTCATTGTTACATGCGTAATTAACATGTATGTACAATAGGTCTCGTACCGCATCTCGTCATCACGAAAAATGATAGTGATACATGTATTCACAACAAGCTCAGGAGTCACACTCTGACCATCAACGAGGCACGGAGGACTGTCATGTCATCAGCCAGTAGTCTGGAATATATCAGCCTTTAACGAGAGGACACCAGACGGTAGCTGTATGCTAACAGGCGCTAGTTAGTATTTTTGAATGAGCGTTTTGTCGTTTCACACCCATCTTCAACGACTTCTTTCAGGAAGCGTTTTACTTACTGTACACATTGAGACAAAACAGTGACGTGTTTTGAAAAATAAGTATAAGGACGGGATTTAATCCATCTGTTGACCTTCTACCGGCTACGTTACTGCGTTCACTGAGATGGCATTCACGTAAACGCTGCAGATGTCGGAAATTACCTTTGAATGTCAAGCTTTCTACAATGTGGCCTGTAATTGAATCCCGGCCCAAGTCTCCCGCTATTTCACATCAATAGCTCTTGACTGAGATATGTGTCTATCTTAGTTGAACGCGCTGACTGTAAGTCGCTCTGAATAAGAGCGCCTGCTAAATGTCCAACATTTAAAAAATATACAATGATTTTATTTTCCGTGCAGTGCTATTACATTTCAACACAAACTGGTGTCTTTGAGGGGTACATCGAACTTGTAAATCATACGAGCAATGTTTTTTTTTACAAAAAAAGATGAAGTCAAGATTCTGCAGAGGAGGGAGCTGAGAGAATTGGAACTGTAACCATTAGAATGTATTCAGTCCATTCCATCATCAGCCTTCAGACACACATTTAGCCACAACTGTTATAGTGTCATGAGGAAGTGGTGAAGAAATAGCTTTCATTACATTCTATCATTTGGAAACATAAAATGGTTCTTGAAATTCATTCCAAGTGTCACGGTGCCGACAATCTAATCATAACAGAGCCCTTACTTGCTCAGACTTTGCTGATAGCCACTTTATTGACGAAATGTGTACTTACTATGACTGAGATATGTGGTTGTCCCACCTACAGCATCTTAAGATGAATGCACTAACTGTAAGTCGCTCTGGAGAATGTAAATAGGAACCAGATTATTTTCAGTGAAATAAGACAGGATTTCTCCCTGCTTAAGTGTTGATCATTAGAGGAAGTTAATGAATGTGTGTGGATGTGTGCGTGTGAGTGTGTGTGTGTGTGTGTGTGTGTGAGTGTGTGCGTGTGTGCGTGTGTGTGTGTTAATGATAAAGTACGAAGACGACATTCTGATACCATCCTACCGTATGGGGGTTAACGTAATCAACACGAGCTGGGATCCCCTAAGCCACTGTACTCTATGTCTCATTATCTCTACACACAAAACCACAGCATATCAGTTGCTACGGCGACTCCTGCTGAGTGTAAGACTGTCCGACAATGGACACCGTAATGTACAGTAAATCTCTACCTGCGGCTACGGTTTGAGACGTGACTACATGCATTCCCAAGGCTCGGCATGTAAAGTAGTGAGTGAGAAGAGATTACACACGCCTGATAAACGGACTCAGTTAGTCTCTTACTCAGCCATTTCTTATGTCATACACTGTTTTTCATGGATGTTGGCTAGGAGATAAGACTACTCAATTGCTTGTTGAAAACTATAGTGTGGAGGACTATGATTTTCTTCAGAAGAGGTGTAACCTTGATACGGTAGAGAAGGGAGAGAGAGAGAAAGGGGGAGAGAGAGACTTGTTTTTGCACGGACATTTCCATGGAGGACTTTGACCATTTTGAAGTTGTCAACTGGGTGGATCACACAATTCCATCCATGTTATCAATAGGGATCAGCTAATTAATTATACTTGTGAGCAAACATTCTAGAACTGCAGGTGGCAGTACATCGCCAACCTTGGCTTTAAACCTGTTCAAACAACACACTCTAGGTGGCACACTTTTAAGTTGTTTACCAACTCATAAATGTAGTAGCAGAAGAAAATGGACTTCTTCAAAATGGAGATGGCCTCAATGGTGCTGGACATACGCTTACAGATGCCATAATGGGACAGATACAAAGATATGTTGTCGAACTAAGTCTATGAGACAGCGATAGAGAAAGAGAGAGAAAAAATATATATATACATTTGAAGTCGGAAATTTACATACACTTAGGTTGGAGTCATTAAAACTTGTTTTTCAACCACTCCACAAATTTCTTGTTGACAAACTATAGTTTTGGCAAGTTGGTCAGGACATCTACTTTGTGCATGACACAAGTAACTTTTCAGACAATTATTTACAGACAGATTATTTCACTTATAATTCACTGTATCACAATTCCAGTGGGACAGAAGTTTACATGCACTAAGTTGACTGTGCCTTTAAACAGCTTGGAAAATTCCAGAAAATTATGTCATGGCTTTAGAAGCTTCTGATAGGCTAACTGACATAATTTGAGTCAATTGGAGGTGTAGCTGTGGATGTATTTCAAGGCCTACCTTCAAACTCAGTGCCTCTTTCCTTGACATCATGGGAAAATCAAAATAAATCAGCCAAGACCTCAGCACAAACATTGTAGACCTCCACAAGTCTGGTTCATCCTTGGGAGCAATTTCCAAACGCCTGAAGGTACCACGTTCATCTGAACAAACAATAGTAAGTAAGTATAAACATCATGGGACCACACAGCTGTCATACCGCTCAGGAAGGAGACGCACTCTGTCTCCAAGAGATGAACGTACTTTGTTGCGAAAAGTGCAAATCAATCCCAAAACAGAAGATGCTGGAGGAAACAGGTTCAAAAGTATCTATTTCCACAGTATAAAACGAGTCGAATATCGACATAACCTGAAGGCCGCTCAGCAAGGAAGAAGCCACTGCTCCAAAACCGCCATAAAAAAGACAGACTATGGTTTGCAACTGCACACGGTGACGAAGATCATATTTTTTGGAGAAATATCCTTTGGTCTGATGAAACAAAAATAGAACTGTTTGGCCATAATGACCATTGTTATGTTTGGAGGAAAAAGGGGGAGGCTTGCAAGCCGAAGAACACCATCCCAACCATGAAGCACGGGGGCGGCAACATCATGTTGTGGGGGTGCTTTGCTGCAGGAGGGACTGGTGCACTTCACAAAATAGATGGAATCATGAGGCAGGAAAATTATGTGGATATATTGAAGCAACATCTCAAGACATCAGTCAGGAAGTTAAAGCTTGGTTGCAAATGGGTCTTCCAAATGGACAATAACCCCAAGAATACTACCAAAGTTGTGGCGAAATGGCTTAACCTCTTGCATCTAGACGTTCCACTAGATGGTAGAGCGTGAGATGTTCCATCCAATGGTAGAGCGTGGCGCGAAATACAAAAACCTTAAAAATGCTATAACTTCAATTTCTCAAACATATGACTATTTTACACCATTTGAAAGATAAGACTCTCGTTAATCCAACCACATTCTCTTTGCTTTACTGTGAAAGCAAAACATTAGATTATGTCAGGAGAGTACCAAGCCAAAAATAATCACACAGCCATTTTCAAAGCAAGCATATATGTCACAAAAACCAATACCACAGCTAAATGCAGCACTAACCTTTGATTATCTTCATCAGATGACACTCCTAGGACATTATGTTATAAAATACATGCATGTTTTGTTCAATCAAGTTCATATTTATATCAAAAACCAGCTTTTTACATTAGTATGTGATGTTCAGAACTAGCATACCCCCGAAAACTTCCGGTGAATTTACTAAATTACTCATGATAAACGTTGACAAAATACATAACAATTATTTTAAGAACTATAGATACAGAACTCCTTTATGCAATCGCGGTGTCAGATTTTAAAATAGCTTTTCGGCAAAAGCACATTTTGCAATATTCTGAGTTCATAGCTCGGCCATCAAGGCTAGCTATTCAGACACCCGCCAACATCGGGGCTCAGTAAACTCAGAATTACTATTAGAAAAATTGGATTACCTTTGCTGTTCTTCATCAGAATGCACTCCCAGGACTTCTACTTCAACAACAAATGTTGTTTTGGTTCCAAGTAATCCATAGTTATATCCAAATACCTCTGTTTTGTTTGTGCGTTCAGGTCACTATCCAAAAGGTAACGAGCGAGCGTGACAAAAAAATTCAAAATGTTCCTTTACCGTACTTAGAAGCATGTCAAACGCTGTTTAAAATCAATTTTTATGCTATTTTTCTCATAAAATAGCGATAATATTCCAACCGGACAACGTTGTATTCATTCAAAGAGTGAAAGAAAAAAATTGTGAGGTCTTGTGACCGCGCATCTCCAGTCTCACTGTCCCCAGGCTGACCACTTACAAACTCTGCTGCTGTTATCTGCCCAGAAATAGGAGACACCCCAATCCACTTTCTGTCGGCTTTAGAGAGCCAATGGAAGCCTTAGAAAGGGTCACGTAACAGCACAGATTCTGTAATTTTGATAGAGATGCAACAGAAGGACCACAAATTGTCAGACAGGCCACTTCTTGCTTGTAATCTTCTCAGGTTTTTGCCTGCCATATGAGTTCTGTTATACTCACAGACACCATTCAAACAGTTTTAGAAACTTTAGAGTGTTTTCTATCCAAATCTACTATTATATATTATGCATATTCTCGTTTCTGGGCAAAAGTAGTAACCAGTTTAAATCGGGTACGTTTTTCATCCGGCCGTGAAAATACTGTCCCCTATCCTAGACAGGTTAAGGACAAGAAAGTCAAGGTATTGGAGTGGCCATCACAAAGCCCTGACCTCAATCCTATAGAAAATTTGTGGGCAGAACTGAAAAAGTGTGTGCGAGCAAGGAGGCCTACAAACCTGACTCAGTTACACCAGCTCTGTCAGGAGGAATGGGCCAAAATTCACCCAACTTATTGTGGGAAGCTTGTGGAAGGCTACCCGAAACATTTGACCCAAGTTAAAGAATTTAAAGGCAATGCTACCAAATACTAATTGAGTGTATGTAAACTTCTGACCCACTGGGAATGTGATGAAAGAAATAACAGCTGAAATAAATAATTCTCTCAACTATTATTCTGACATTTCATATTCTTAAAATAAAGTGGTGATCCTAACTGACCTAAAACAGGGATTTTTTTACTGGGACTAAATGTCAGGAATTGTGATTTTAAATGTATTTGACTAAGGTGTATGTAAACTTCCAACTTCAGCTGTATATAGAGAGAGATATAACTACATAGAGAGAGAGATATAACTACACATAGAGACAGACAGAGATATGATGCAAATCAATTTGTAACATTTTTGACATGCGTTTTTCTGGATTGTTTTGTTGTTATTCTGTCTCTCACTGTTCAAATAAACCTACCATTAAAATGATAGACTGATCATTTCTTTGTCAGTGGGCAAAAATACAAAATCAGCAGGGGATCAAATACTTTTTCCCTCACTGTAACTACATATAGAGACAGAGATATAACTTCATATAGAGAGAGACAGAGATATAACTACATATAGAGACAGATAGAGATATAACTACATATAGAGACAGATAGAGATATAACTACATATAGAGACAGACAGAGATATAACTACATATAGAGACAGACATATAACTACATATAGAGACAGAGATATAACTACATATAGAGACAGACAGAGATATAACTACATATAGAGACAGACAGAGATATAACTACATATAGAGACAGACAGAGATATAACTACATATAGAGACAGAGATATAACTACATATAGATACAGAGATATAACTACATATAGAGACAGAGATATAACTACATATAGAGACAGAGATGTAACTACATATAGAGACAGAGATATAACTACATATAGAGACAGAGATATAACTACATATACAGACAGAGATATAACTACATATAGATACAGAGATATAACTACATATAGAGACAGACAGAGATATAACTACATATAGAGACAGAGATGTAACTACATATAGAGACAGAGATATAACTACATATAGAGACAGAGATATAACTACATATAGAGACAGAGATATAACTACATATAGAGACAGACAGAGATATAACTACATATAGAGACAGACAGAGATATAACTACATATAGAGACAGAGATATAACTACATATAGAGACAGAGATATAACTACATATAGAGAAAAACAGAGATATAACTTCGTATAGAGAGAGATAGAGGTATAACTACATATAGAAACTGACAGAACAGTAGCTAGATATATAGAGACAGACAGAACAGTAGCTAGATTTACATTTTAGTAGACACTCTTATCCAGAGCGACTTACACTAGTGAATGCATACATTTCATACATTTTTCTTTCTTCTTTGTACTGGCCCACCGTGGGAATTGAACCCACAACCCTGGTGTTGCAAACACCATGCTCTACCGACTGAGCCAGCTATATTGAGACAGACAGAACAGTAGCCTAGATATATATAGACAGACAGAACAGTAGCCTAGATATATAGACAGACAGAACAGTAGCTAGATATATAGTGACAGACAGAACAGTAGCTAGATATATAGACAGACAGAACAGTAGCTAGATATATAGAGACAGACAGAACAGTAGCTAGATATATAGAGACAGACAGAACAGTAGCTAGATATATAGAGACAGACAGAACAGTAGCTAGATATATAGACAGACAGAACAGTAGCTAGATATATAGAGACAGACAGAACAGTAGCTAGATATATAGAGACAGACAGAACAGTAGCTAGATATATAGACAGACAGAACAGTAGCTAGATATATAGAGACAGAACAGTAGCTAGATATATAGTGACAGACAGAACAGTAGCTAGATATATAGACAGACAGAACAGTAGCTAGATATATAGAGACAGACAGAACAGTAGCTAGATATATAGAGACAGAACAGTAGCTAGATATATAGACAGACCAAACAGTAGCTAGATATATAGAGACAGACAGAACAGTAGCCTAGATATATAGAGACAGACAGAACAGTAGCTAGATATATAGTGACAGACAGAACAGTAGCTAGATATATATATAGACAGAACAGTAGCTAGATATATAGAGACAGACAGAACAGTAGCTAGATATATAGACAAACAGAACAGTAGCCAGATATATAGAGACAGACAGAACAGTAGCTAGATATATAGAGACAGACAGAACAGTAGCTAGATATATAGAGACAGACAGAACAGTAGCTAGATATATAGAGACAGAACAGTAGCTAGATATATAGAGACAGACAGAACAGTAGCTAGATATATAGAGACAGACAGAACAGTAGCTAGATATATAGAGACAGACAGAACAGTAGCTAGATATATAGAGACAGACAGAACAGTAGCCAGATATATAGAGACAGACAGAACAGTAGCTAGATATATAGAGACAGACAGAACAGTAGCTAGATATATAGAGACAGACAGAACAGTAGCTAGATATATAGACAAACAGAACAGTAGCTAGATATATAGAGACAGACAGAACAGTAGCCCAGATAATGTATATAGAGACAGACAGAACAGTAGCCTGGATATATAGTGACAGACAGAACAGTAGCCTAGATACTGTATATAGTGACAGACAGAACAGTAGCCTAGATAATGTATATAGTGACAGACAGAACAGTAGCCTAGATACTGTGTATAGTGACAGACAGAACAGTAGCCTAGATACTGTATATAGTGACAGACAGAACAGTAGCCTAGATAATGTATATAGTGACAGACAGAACAGTAGCCTAGATACTGTATATAGTGACAGACAGAACAGTAGCCTAGATAATGTATATAGTGACAGACAGAACAGTAGCCTAGATACTGTGTATAGTGACAGACACTGAGCTAAGGGTCCTGTATCTATTGTCAGAACAGCGAAGAACACCTCCATCCAGCCTTAACATGGGGTCATATTTGTATGTGTGTGTGTGTGGCATGTGTGTGAATACGTCCGTCTGTTTGTGCGTGTGTGCATGTGTATATGCCTGTGTGCGTGTGTGCGTGTGTGGGTGTGTGTGTGTGTGTGTGCATATGTTTGTATATGAGTGTGCGTGGTGTGTGTGTGTGTGTGTGTGTGTGTGTGTGTGTGTGTGTGCGCGCGTGCATATGCATGTGCATGTGCTTGCGTGTGAGTGTGTGAGTGTGTGTGGGTGTGTGAGTGAGTGAGTGTGTGTGTGTGTGTGTGTGTGTGTGTGTGTGTGTGTGTGTGTGTGTGTGTGTTTTTTATGTGCTTGGGTGTATGTGTGTGTTTGTATGTACATGCGTGGGTGTGCGTGTGTGTGTGCTTGTGTATGAGTGTTAGTGGGTGTGTGAGTCTGTGTGTGTGTGTGTGTATGAGTGTTAGTGGGTGTGTGAGTCTGTGTGTGTGTGTGTGTATGAGTGTTTGTGGGTGTGTGAGTGTGTGTGCGTGCATGCGTGTGTGTGTGTATGTGTGTGAGTGTGTGTGTGTGGTGACCTAAAGTGGGCATTACTGTGTGTTCTGCTATGCCTGCTCTTTCATGTCTGTGTGGTACAGCTGGATCTGTTGGCTCACATTCACACATGGAGCAGAACTACTACTGTGTAGGCTGAGCACAACTGACAGCCATGCAACAGGGTCAAACACCTTGTGTATGTGTGGGGGGGTTAAGGTTATATTTAGTGCTACGGTTAGGGTTAGGTTTAGGGTTAGGTTTAGGGTTAGGTTTTGGGTAAGGGTACCGGTTAGCGTTAGGTTTTAGGGGTTAGGGAAAATAGCATTTAGAATGGGACTGAATTGTGTGTCCCCACAAGGTTAGCTGTACAATACTGTTTGTGTGTGTGTGTGTGTGTGTGTGTGTGTGTGTGTGTGTGTGTGTGTGTGTGTGTGTGTGTGTGTGTGTGTGTGTGTGTGAGAGTGTGGGTGGGTGGTGAATGGAGGGGTGTGTGTGTGCAACAAGATCTCACAATTTTACCAATTTGACTTCAGAATCTGACGTTTATCCATGTTTTTCTGACGTTTATCCAAGTCAAATTTCAAATTTGCTTCAACCGTCAAATTCCGAGGTGTTTTTGACACTCTGGGTTGACTCCTCTTGCTCAGCATCGTTCAATTTCAACAAACATCAAATTTATATGTTCAGGATTAAGGTTTTAGAATAAAAAATGTAAAAAAAAATACAAATTAGTATCTACCCCTGGGATTAAACACACAATTTATCCGTAGTCATGGGATTATATCCATCCATGTAACGCCCTGGCCATAGAGAGGGGTTTTTTGTTCTTTATTTTGGTTAGGCCAGGGTGTTACATTGGGTGGGCGTTCTATGTTCCTTTCTCTATGTTTTTGTATTTCTTTGTTTTGGGCCGTGTGTGTGTGTGGCTCCCAATCAGGCACAGCTGAAGCTCGTTGTTGCTGATTAGGAGTCACACATAAGGAGCATGTTTTTCCTTTGGGTTTTGTGGGTAATTGTTTCTGTTTTGAGTATTTTCCTAACAGGACTGTTTGCTGTCGTTTTTGTTCATTTTTGTAGTGTTCTCTTGTTTTATGAATTAAAATCCTATGATAAACACATCCTCTGCTGCACCTTGGTCCCCTCTTCCAGACAGCCGTTACAATCCACCACCCCTGTCCACAACGCCCTAGAAAAACCCAGACTACTGTTGCCCCTACTTTGAAGGCATCCAATTTCAAAGTCAATCAAATCAAATCAAAGTGTATTTGTCACGTGCGCTGAATACAACAGGTGTAGACCTTACAGTGAAATGCTTACTTACAGGCTCTAACCAACAGTGCAAAAAAGGTATTAGGTGAACAATAGATAAGTAAAGAAATAAAACCACAGTAAAAAGACAGGCTACGTACAGTAGCGAGGTTATATACAGTAGTGAGGCTACATATAGCCCGAAAAGTGGACGAACAAATCTCTGGTCTCTTGATTGATGAATTAGGGTTTTACACATGGGAATAAAACAACTGAGTAATGATGAGTGTTGTATTATGGTGTCCTGAGGTTAAGGGTCAAAGGTTAAGTTGTAGGGAGTCCCAGGGTATCCATACTGTATACTTGCATCTTTAACCAGATGTTATTCTCATGCTTTAATATGACCCTTGACCTCTCACTCCAATTGGCACTGACCCCATTTTGAAATCCAATCACCTCTCTGTGTGTGCGCCTCTCTCCATCCCTCCTCTCTCTCTCTCTCTCTCTCTCTCTCTCTCTCTCTCTCTCTCTCTCTTTCTCGATGCCTCGGCTGTTTTTGCTCTCCCTCTGCGTTTTCCCGCTCTCATCAATGGTCAGAGTTAATAAGGCAATGAAGGCCTAGCTAAAATAGTCTGCAAAGCCTCTGGCAGCTTGCTGTGGCTAGAAGAGTGGTGTGTGTTTGTTTGTAGAATGGTGTCGTGACGTTGTATTAGTTAATGTGACGACTGCTGCTCATCGAATGATTAACGGTTTATAATTGCGTGATTAAATGAATTAAGCAATGAATCAAGCAATTATTAACTCATTAACCTGGGGCACCATGGGAACATTGTTTTGATTGAGTTTCTATTTCCCAAATTAACTCAAAGGATATCAGAATATCGATTACAACAGTCGCTAAATTAATCAATTTCCTCTACAGTCTCATAATCTGAACGTCGTACAATCCGGGAATCTGCACGGACCCGGGCTTTACCACTGAATTTACCACACCAATCTTAGTTGATTATTTATTTACTAGCAAGCTAAAATGATGATAAAAATACACATACACAAAACACAGTCTAGCTATTGATTAGGACTTAGTATAACGGGCCAACACATTATGGCGCTTGTTACCCAAAATGGGGATTTTAAAGAGAGAGAAATAAAGGAAGTACACGAGAGAAATATACATTTGGGTTCATTTGTCAGCCATGCTTATTTAAAATTAGCCTTGCCCCGAACTGCCGCTCTTATGGGTCAGAATATAATGATGTAATTACGTGTTGGAGGTCTCAGGTGGGAAGCTCCGCGTGGGTCGTTTAGGCTTCTAAATGACGCACTTCTCCGGCGCAACTCTCTGGTTGTCCTCACGATGTCAGTGTCCTTCTTGGCTAAGTGGTCTGATCCTCACCCTTGATCGGAAAGGGGTCTTCTGAGGACAGACAGCTCTGTAGCTCAGAGCTCACAGCTTCGGCCCGAACGGGGTCGATACCACGATTCAATGGAGAGTGGAGGCTGGGTGGTTCGGCTTGAATTCACCCGCTTAGACACAGCTACTCGTCCGTAGCTCGTGTAGAAAAATATTTCTTTGTCTTCAACCTTGTGTTTCGTTTTGGGGTTCGTCGACTTTGTTAGACCTTAGCTGCAGCTTGGGGTCAATAGTCTCCTATGTTAATTCTTCACTCTCCTGTCTTATACCCTCGGGTCAGAAGTGGGTGTAACTGCCTTTAGGGCAATTCTCTGGGCGGACCAAGTAAAGGGGGCAAGGCTTAGATTTGGCTAAAAATCCGATTTTAGACACTAACTTCACATTTCATCTTTACCAAAACATTCTGTTTGATTTGGATATTTTCCAAACAGCGTACAATGTATAAACATCAGGCATATACTGGGAAAACTCTTAAAGGTACAATGTTTTCATAATAACGTCATCTCTTAACCTTTAAAAACAAATACAAAAGTTACATACATTTTAATATTCCACTTTTCGTCATAACCACCATTGTGGCTGACGGAAACCATTGTTCCAAAGTCCCTTTATTGCATGTTTAATGTTCTGAGGCCAGTTCTCCATTGTTAGAACAAAGGAATTTCTCTGTGGCCTAAGTTTATTATGGGCATGAGGTGTCATAAACCCCCACATCTTCAGACCCCTAGATCTCTCCTCCTCTGTTGGGGGTTTGAGAGATAATCTGTAGGGTGGTGGTCTCCTGTACCCTGACCTGATCAGGACAGTCATGACAGTCCCCCTCTGGTAGGTTCAACTTGGAATGATTCTGCATGTTGCAACCCACCATAAGAATGACCATCGGATGTCCTGGTCTGTGGATCATCAGAGCAGCCCCCCCCCTTTGGTGGTTCACCCTGGTAGGCTTTCCGCAAGCTGTGGATCACCACCAGAATGGACCTAGGAGGTCTGGCAGTGGCTCTGTGTTCCGGCCCGTCGTCCGGTTATCCCGGTTAGTGGACCTAGGCAGTAACTTGGCAGACGTTAATAACGCACAACACTCATGCAATACATCATTACATTTCCTCCCCAAACGAGCGGTGTCTTGGCTCTAAGGCTTCCTAAGTGTCCAAGGTAATGAAACGAAAAATTGGAATAAAAACATAAAAGTATACAAAATATGTCTACCACACCTTAATCATCTAATATGGACTATGTTCTATATATGTCCAAGGCCTTGGCTAAATAGCTCTATCATGGCATTGTCTCTAATGCCATGTCTAGGTTGATCCTACTTGCAGGTGGGTAGTTAAGGCACTTGGAAAAACTTGGCCCCTGAAGGCCAAAGCTTACATTAGGGACATTACTGGGCTGACCTAGCGAGTTCGGGAGAGGAGGCTGGGACTGGGCCCTGTAAGAGGGTTTCCGGATCCATTGCCACCTTTCCAAAAATCGGGATCGCTTCCGTCCCACGGGTGATCCTAGTATAAGACCTCATTAGGTCTTCCATTGCACGTGTGCGTCTGTGTACGTAGTAGGTGCACACGCCAAGGGAAATGAGACCAAGGATCATGGTAACAGTCAGGATACTGTCCGGCACCGTCCAAGAGCGGGCGACAGACCAATCTTTTGGTCTGTAGTCAGTCGGGTCGACTAACAGTGCCTCATCCAGTACGCTAAGATCAACAGTCATGGGTCCCTCGTACTGGATTTGTTATTGAATAGCTTGTGGTAACTCAAGGGAACGTTTAGCAAAAGCGTCCGGCATTTCAATCTCTGTGTCTATCCGGTCGTCGGGAAGGTGGTATAGAGCGAGGTCGTCTACGTGAGTAATCGCCCCCTCTGGTACCGTAACAAAAACAGTCTGGTTGGGGAGGTTCAATTGGGTGATGGAGTCATGGCGTTCGTAAGTCATAGTGGCGGACGCGAACGGTGTGTTGACCAACCATCGGTTCCCTACCACCTCCACTTGTGTGGTGGTGGCCCCATCCCTGGCTGTTAGTTTGGCTCTACAGCGTTCTTCGCTGGTGATAGCTTTAATACCACAAAGACGCTCAGTGTTATCCCTGACAAATGGTTTGCTAGGACAAAGGTAGTGGACATCTTTGGTTAGAGTACACATTAGCAGGTTAGGGGTGAGATAGAAATCTGGGTTGTTTTCCTGGTAAGCTACAACTGGGGCGTGGCAATCTTTACGTGGGTACTGTCGCGCCAAAATCCTACATTGAGAACCGTTTTCAATCTATAGATATTCTCCAGTTCAACAACCGGCAGCGTCAGTAGAAAACCCACTTCATTACGATCAACATCAACGTGTATTGGGATGGCCGACCCCAGACTATAGGCCAAATGTGATTGTAACGGCCTTAGTGTGGTTGAAGTAGCTGAGGTCAATATGTCGTGCACCATTGAGAGGGGCACTAGATATGAGGGGATTCTATTCAAATCAAATCAAATCAAATTTATTTATATAGCCCTTCGTACATCAGCTGAAATCTCAAAGTGCTGTACAGAAACCCAGCCTAAAACCCCAAACAGCAAGCAATGCATGTGAAAGAAGCACGGTGGCTGGGAAAAACTCCCTAGGAAAAACTCCTGAGAAAGGCCTTGCGTTGCAGGGGTGCTCTGTGAAGTGGCTTGGTGGGTTGAAACTGGCAGCAAACTAGACACCCCCTCACGTATCGTGCCACGTCTTGTTCCATGTGAGGCCAGTGGGCCACCTGTCGCAATGTTTCACATGTAGCCTTGACCCCCCTATGGCCTCCACATGGCTCGTCGTGGGCATGAGCTATCATTATCCCCCTCTGTGTTTCAGGAACCACCCACCTTCGAGCGGTGTCGGTTTCTGAAACATACACCAATAGGTCATCTACAAGTGTGAGGTGCTGTTTAGTTGCGTACAGGGAACGCAAGTCGTGTGAACCTGCCAAAGCCAGTTCGGACACTGGGTGGTTGACAGGATCCGACAGGAATGCCATCAACGTGGCGAGGGACTCATCTTGGTGTTGCATTGCTACCAGGTCGCCATTCATGAATGAATGCGTTAGCAACACATTATGTTTGTGCGACGACGTTTTCCGTGGTGCTACATGGCTACGCGTTACCGCAGACACCATAGCTTCCTCAGTGGGTTTTCCGTCTCGAGCAGCAAACACCCAAGGGGTGCCGTGAATTGCACCAGATTTCGCCATGCTGTCAGCATGGTCGTTGCCAAGTTTGTCACGACCAGGTGATTTGGAGTGTCCTTTGACTTTCTTCCAATACACCTGTATGTCGTGTTTGGTGATGAGGTCATCACAAGCTAGAATGAGCTCTTTGTTTTTCACCTCTTTACCACTTGAAGTAGTCATGTGCTTTTGTTTCCAAAACGCAAGTGGCATAAGAAGGTGAGTCTCGCGTAGTTTGAGTCGGTGCAGATCGCCAGTTCTGCCAATTCGTTTTTCACCGCTGTTTGCAGGGTGATCAACACGCCAGCCACTTCTGCAAACTGGCTGGTCTTGTTGCCAAGCTGAAATTGAAGTGGTTTGCACGGAATGTCGTTGTGCCATACCAATCCCACCCCAGCTTGCAAGTGGTCTAGATGGCGGTAAGAACAGCCATCTACAAATGCCATCGGCATGTCGAGACCCACGTTCTCTTCGAAATAGTGATGGTTCGAAGGCAATGGCGGAGCGATGTCATGCGGGGGTGGTCCGGAGTCGGTTTCATCGTCACCACAGTGTTGACACACCGCCAAAGCACTGCCCAAAGGCAGGTTCTTTGCTTTTGCGTAGTTGATTACTACATCATGGCTCTGCAGCGTCATGAGCCAAGCCGCTATCCTGCTGTTGTGTACAGCACCCTCACGGATTCGTTGGCTTTTCAGAAAAGTCACAGGCTGGTGACATGTTTCTATGATCACCTTTTGTCCGCCGACATAACTGGTGAAGTGTTTGATCGCCCAGACTGTCGACAGCAGCGCTTTTTCGCAGTCTGAGTATTTGTGTTCGGCGGGGTTGAGTGTTTTGCTCGCGTAAGCAACCACACGTTTGTCTTGGTCGTATTTTTGGTACAACCCAGCGCTAAGGCAGTGCTCTGAGAAACCGACTTCCAAAAAGAATGTCTTGTCTTTGTTGGGGTATACCAGGCAGGGTGCCTCGCAAAGCAGGTTTTTCAAGGAAGCCACCGCTTCGTTGTGAGTGACATCCCAAACGAATGGGGTGTCTTTCTGAAGAAGGTGAGTCAACGGTTTTGACAAGTCGGCGTAGTTTTCGATGAATTGACGGGAGTAATTACATACTCCCAAGAAGCTGCGCACCTCGTGAAGGTTTGTAGGTGTTTTGATGTTGCGGACTGCTTGGATTCGGTTAGACTGTGGCAGGATGCCCTTGGCACCCACCAGAAGCCCAACGTAGTTTACCTTGGTCCTGCACCATTGTCCTTTCATGATGGCCAACTTAGACCCTGCAGTCCCGAGTTGGGTGAGAACGTGGTCCATTTCATTGAGGTGATGTGACCAAGTCTCACTTCTCATGAGAACGTCGTCCACGTAAATTATCGTCCCCCTAGAGGCTGCGTCTGGCATCGCCTTGTGCAGGAAGATGTTGAACTCTGAGGGGGAGTTCGCATACCCGAATGGGCAACGATTGAACGTGAAGAGCTTGTTCGAGAAAGAGAAAGCCAACTTGTGTTGGTCACGCGGGTCGACTGTCATGGTCCAGAAACCATTTGCCACATCGACGGTGGAGAAGTACTTGGCGTTTGCCACCTTTGGCAACTCTTGGTCGAGCTGTGTCATTGGCCAACGAGACAACGGAACCAGTTTGTTGAGTTGTCTATAGTCAATGGTAAGACGCCATTTACCCGTTGGTTTCAGAACGGGCCACACGGGAGCGCTGTACGTACTGTTACATTCCCTGATTATCCGTTTAGCTAATAAGGAATCGATAATCTCTTGTACTGCTGCGTATGCTGCGAGCGGGATTTTGTATTGTCTAACGAACGTAGGAGTTGCTCCGGGTGGCGTAGGAATACGCACCACATGGATACCCGTAACCCCGCAATCCAGCGAGTCTGTCGACCAGATCTCACTGTGTTTGTTAAACAATTCTCTCAACTGATGGCGTTCAGTGTCATTGACAAGAGCATCAGCCTCCGACAGTAGTTGTATTACCTGTGCATGGAAACCAGGATATGGTTCGGTGACATTGTACAGGTCTTCATCGGGTGGTGACGGCATGTCACCTTTGGAAGAGTCATCGGTTGTTTCCTCACAAGAGTGTGCTTCGCATGCAGGAGGAGACGCAATATCATCCTCCGTGACGATGGAGTGTATTAACAGGTTGCTGTCAGGATCGACATCCAGCCGGAATGCCGATGTGTCGTCCAGTGGCAATACAGGAGTTAGTGCTATTGCTTTTGACTGACAAGTAAACAGCGTACCTCCCTCGCCATCTAGGTCTAGGGAGGACGGAAGAGGCCCAATCACAGGAACAACTAGTTCAAAATCATGGAAGGCGTAATCGATCAATGTTCCTAGCTGAGTGTGCCGAGGAATGGAAATATCCGCTCGAGTCAGATTTTGTACCAGGAGGTAAGTGGATCTAGCGGTTAGTTCCAACAGTGGGTTGCCATTGATAGTTAGCCCCAAGTCAAATAGTTTTGGGGAGGGTTGGAAGAACGCAGTGGTGCCTTCCATCCGGTATCCGGGCGCCAGGTTCAGTCTTACAGAAACCTCTGTGGTTCTTGCCGGTATCAACATGGCGGACTCAGTTATCGTCTTGCAAGCTTCAGGAATAGTCTGCCCGGAAGCCATTCGCACCGGGTCGAAAGACAAGGCATGTTGGTTTGGCTGCGCCAAAGACCAAAGAACTTGGTGTATGGTATCAAGTTTAACACCCAATCTTACCAAAATGTCCGCTCCCACATAGACTGTATGTGGGAGGTCCGCGACAACCAGTAGGTAGTGGGATAATTCCTTGGTTCCAATGCGGATCGATAGCGCACACACCCCTATTGCGGTGAGTGTTGTCTGGGGAGTCGTTCCCAGTGGAAATCTAAACGTTTTCGGCACAAGGGGATGGCAGTTAGCCGTTTTCGAAATTTCGTTGAACATTTCCAAACTGATTGCGGATTTTTCTGACCAGGTGGCCAGCCTGGTATCCTCAGCCATAGTGCCGTTTAGGCACACGCCCCCTATCAGAGGAGGGCGGTAAGTGTCGGCTGGTGAATCACCCAAGCCGCACAAGAAAACCACATGTTCGGTTAAGTTCCGAGTCGAACTCACATTGTCATTTGCCACAAATGGCGGGCTCATGGCCAAGTTCACAGGGTTTGCGTCAGATGCTGACGTCGGACCCACGTCGTTGCACAATGTATGGCAGGTAGCCTTGGAAGAATGCGGCAAAGTCAACGGAGTTGGCATAGGTATTTGTGACCAGATTTGATTGGTTTTCCAATCCATTAGTGGTACCAAACGGTCAATTAAATCACTCCCAATCAGCATTCGTTCGATTTCGATGCTAGTCACATACACGGGGTGTATCAGTGACACGCTTTCGAAGTTGAGTTTAAGTAGGAGACGTTTGGTTAGGGGCGAGGTAGCTTGAGTGAAACCTCGAAGATTCGTATCGCAATGTTCCGTTTTCAACCAACGTTTTGTTGGGTCCACTGCCCTTTTTAGTTCATCCAGCAAGGTTTTGGATATGAGGGAAATTGTTGAACCCGAATCTATCAGAGCGTGACAGGTCACACAGTCCTCCAGGACTGTTCTAAGGTATGGCCTGTTCGAGTTGGTTTTTCTCGTCATATCCCCAACAAAATGGAGTGGGTTGGGAGAAAGGAGCGGTTTGTAATCTGCGTCGATTTCCAAGACAGATAAGTCACCTACGTGACCCAGTGGGTCCTCTATCGGAATGGTAGAGGAATCATCTGTTGCAAAGCTGCTTATCTCGTGCATCTCCACCTCCGTGTCCAAGTTTGTAGACAAAACCTGCGGGCTTGTGTCTAGAACGGGCGGTACCTGGACAGGGATTTGAGTGGGGGCGGGGGTAATGGAAATGTTTGCGTCCTCTTGAATTGCATGAATTTCGGCGGACTCGGTTTCCAACAATTTTACGCCTAGTCATGAGGATTTATCCTTGTCCTCTTTCTCAAATTTCTTACGATGCAGTACATCTTTTATCAGAGCTTCTATATCATTTCGGTTAGCGTTTAAATCATTGTTGAACACTTTGTTGCCCTTGTTACGCTTGTTACCCTTGTGTCCTGACCCTTTGTGAGAGTTAGGCGGAGGGGCATGTCGGCTAGGTTGATCTCTACGGGACCTGTTAGATCGGGGACGTTCATCGTAGCTATTGTTATGGTGGTGGTTGTCGGGGTGGTGGTTACTTGGTAGCCACCCCCTTTGATCATCCTCTTTTACAGCATATGTCCCTGATGCAGCCCCTTCTAATTCGAGTGATGGTTCCCGCCTAAGCTCAAAAGTTGAGGTGTCCGGGCTCTTAGCCCGGCTTGCTTTTGATGCTTCAAAAGCGGTGCTTGCCAGCTCTCGGAGCGTCGAGATTGGCAACCCGACGTGGGCAGTAGGGCCCAAGTAGTTAATGAAGTTGGGAGACATGTTTGACAGAAAAAGTTGTTTGAACGGTAATAGGTCTTCCATTCCTGTTTCAGTGAGCATGCCAAAGTAAGCTGAACGAAGCCGGTGATAGTAGGCTTGTGGGTGTTCATTTCGAGCTTGTCTGATATTGTTAGCCAACGAACTATCGTGTTTGCGAGTCGCAGAACCACTGAATTCTATTTTCAAAACCGTGGCAAGTTTAGCATAGTTGTTTTGCACGTGTTGCTCTTGTAGACGGATGAACCTTGTCACGTGTCTGTTGGACGTTCGCTTCAAAAGATAGAGCCTGTCTGCATTCGTAGCGTTTGGGTAGCCATCCAAGGCGTCCTCTATGTCTGCTAAGAATGTCTCAGTGTCGTTTGGCTTTCCCGGAACGGGGTCGAAGAGGCGGAAGTTTTTGACGATTTTGTCAAGGCGATCCCCGCCAAGTGCGCGGGGAGCATCTGCACTCTCCCGTGGAGAATTGTGGGCCGAGAGGCCAAGAGGAAAAGTCAAGCTGTGGTTGTGTTGGCGAGGAGGCCCCAATTCACTGTGGGCCGAATGGCCAAGAGAAAGAGGCTGAAATCTCCTGTCATCTACATTCCCTCGTTCTCTTAGCTCCGGATGTGAGCTAGGTTGCTTGGTTTGGTTGTCCCGCGTTCTTTGTTATAAGTGTTAGACAGATCTTCCAATTTATCTGTTCTCACACACAGTTCCTCAGCTAGCAGTAGCTTATCTTTTTCGGCTTTCGATGCCAGCTCCCTGGTTCTCTCCACCTGTACCTTGAACTCCCCAGCTTCCTGCTCGTGCCTCTGCTGGGCACTGAGGTACTGGTGCACTGTCCATCTCTGCTGGTGGGCATAGTTGAGGGCTAAACTGGAGAGAACCTTCACAAGGCCTCCGCCTGATGGTCTATTTTGAAGAGCGTCTGTCGCAATGTCTGCATTTTTCTCGCTTATGGCATTGAAATCTAACATTTTAAGCCCCTCGGCATAGTTAGGCTTTGCATCGTTGCTGAGGTCCGCGATCAATCTTTCCGTGGGTGAAGGTCCACTGATTAGAGGGGAAATGGGTGGAAACCCATCTGATGGATTGCTCATTATTATGATTGTCAGTTATTTCAATTTACGTAATGTTTGGGGTTTTTAGTTGGAGGCTGCAAACACGATTTAACTCAGTTTGTAAACGTCAATGAATCATCAAGACTGGGTCAGTAATGTGAGTTGGTTATTACTGAACTTGCCAAAACAGGTTTAATTGATTAAATCGATTTGAATGATAAATCTAACCTGTATCGGCTATTTGGGAATTTTAATTTTAATTCACCTGAAAGAGTTGCTATCTCTAAGTTAACGTTGAAAAGTTTAACTATGTCTCATTGGTTAGTACACATTAGTTTGCGTATTATTCCAATAACCAACCTGGACGGTAGTGTAGCAATTTAATGTATATTAAATTGAACGAGACAATGATATCCAATCAGTTGAGACTGGTTAGATATCGTACAGCATAACCTGAATTATTTAAAAATAATTACTGGTGATTCTTCACCACCGGAGGTCACTGTTAACACAAGCTAAAATCGACAGGGTACCAGTGAAAATAGAATTTTACAAAACTGTTAAAAAGTCTACCTAAACACCATTAAGCTGGTAAAACAGCTTTAATCTATTAATCAATTTGAATGATTAGTCAACCCTGTATAGGCTAAAGGAATTAGCTTTAATTAACCTGAAATAGTTGCTATATCTAAGTTAACGTGGAACAGTTTAACTATGTCTCATTGGTTATGGCACATTCGTGTGTGTATTATTCCCATAACCACCCTGGACAGGTAGTGTATCAATTTAATATATGTATAAAATTGAACAAGACAATGATATCTAATCAGTTAAGACTGGTTTGATATCCTACAGCGTAACCTGACTTATTTCACGAAAAATGACTGGCGTTTCTTCGCCAGAGGTTACGGATAGCCCAAGCTGAGATCACACAGGATTCCCGTCTAACGCGGGAATTCACTATGAACAAAGAGGAAAACAAAAATGGCTGCTCCCTTTGTTAGCTTAGCATCTGGCGCAATGCTTAGCTTTCCTCGCGCGGGGTTTCCCCCTCGCCGCACAAGGGATGTTCCCTCCAACAAGGGATCAGGTTTACTTGGTGACGTCTCATGTTCAACCCTTAACCTCTCCCCGTTACCCAACGCGAGAGGTAGAGAGATAATAACTTCGCTTCGGTCAAACGAATATAACTACTCTAATTTCCGTAATGGCTGGCTCATATGTCCTCTGCTCTAGGAATTACTTATGACCGAGTCAGATCACTCCTGAAAGCGATCGACAGAAATAACACTACGTTAGGCCCAACTAGTATTATTTCTCAGAATGCCTGCATCGGCTGGTACATATGCCCTAGCTCGTAGCATTCGGTAGATCCCCTTAACACTGGCTTTGGTCAGATATACAACAGGGTTCTCTCCCGACCAGTATCTGGGTGAAATGGAACGACACACACACTTCTCTCCCTCAACTAGTCCTGCCTATAGCTATTAATGGAATGTATATATATTGCTACACAATTGATATGGAATAACACAACAGTGCGGCCTAGTCCTATCTTAGACTCCTCACAGGGGGCGCCATATGTCGTGACGTTGTATTAGTTAATGTGACGACTGCTGCTCATCGAATGATTAACGGTTTATAATTGCGTGATTAAATGAATTAAGCAATGAATCAAGCAATTATTAACTCATTAACCTGGGGCACCATGGGAACATTGTTTTGATTGAGTTTCTATTTCCCAAATTAACTCAAAGGATATCAGAATATCGATTACAACAGTCGCTAAATTAATCAATTTCCTCTACAGTCTCATAATCTGAACGTCGTACAATCCGGGAATCTGCACGGACCCGGGCTTTACCACTGAATTTACCACACCAATCTTAGTTGATTATTTATTTACTAGCAAGCTAAAATGATGATAAAAATACACATACACAAAACACAGTCTAGCTATTGATTAGGACTTAGTATAACGGGCCAACACACTATGGCGCTTGTTACCCAAAATGGGGATTTTAAAGAGAGAGAAATAAAGGAAGTACACGAGAGAAATATACATTTGGGTTCATTTGTCAGCCATGCTTATTTAAAATTAGCCTTGCCCCGAACTGCCGCTCTTATGGGTCAGAATATAATGATGTAATTACGTGTTGGAGGTCTCAGGTGGGAAGCTCCGCGTGGGTCGTTTAGGCTTCTAAATGACGCACTTCTCCGGCGCAACTCTCTGGTTGTCCTCACGATGTCAGTGTCCTTCTTGGCTAAGTGGTCTGATCCTCACCCTTGATCGGAAAGGGGTCTTCTGAGGACAGACAGCTCTGTAGCTCAGAGCTCACAGCTTCGGCTCGAATGGTGTCGATACCACGATTCAATGGAGAGTGGAGGCTGGGTGGTTCGGCTTGAATTCACCCGCTTAGACACAGCTACTCGTCCGTAGCTCGTGTAGAAAAATATTTCTTTGTCTTCAACCTTGTGTTTCGTTTTGGGGTTCGTCGACTTTGTTAGACCTTAGCTGCAGCTTGGGGTCAATAGTCTCCTATGTTAATTCTTCACTCTCCTGTCTTATACCCTCGGGTCAGAAGTGGGTGTAACCGCCTTTAGGGCAATTCTCTGGGCGGACCAAGTAAAGGGGGCAAGGCTTAGATTTGGCTAAAAATCCGATTTTAGACACTAACTTCACATTTCATCTTTACCAAAACATTCTGTTTGATTTGGATATTTTCCAAACAGCGTACAATGTATAAACATCAGGCATATACTGGGAAAACTCTTAAAGGTACAATGTTTTCATAATAACGTCATCTCTTAACCTTTAAAAACAAATACAAAAGTTACATACATTTTAATATTCCACTTTTCGTCATAACCACCATTGTGGCTGACGGAAACCATTGTTCCAAAGTCCCTTTATTGCATGTTTAATGTTCTGAGGCCAGTTCTCCATTGTTAGGACAAAGGAATTTCTCTGTGGCCTAAGTTTATTATGGGCATGAGGTGTCATAAAACCCCCACATCTTCAGACCCCTAGATCTCTCCTCCTCTGTTGGGGGTTTGGGAGATAATCTGTAGGGTGGTGGTCTCCTGTACCCTGACCTGATCAGGACAGTCATGACAATGGTTTCTGTGCATGTCTTGGCTACACAGAGACAGACACACCAACACATGCACTATCGTAGCCTCTTGACCAAAAGCTATTTGTCAAACCTGGCACATCAACTGACATCTCTGCTTGAGTCACCGCATTCCCTCTGCCGGGCAAATTCTACAATCTAAAAAGACTCAGCATTGCGAGAGAAATAGAACAACACCTCATCTAATCTCAGGGACCCTTGTCTCCATCGAGTAAATTCCACAACAGACAGGAGATAGAGGGGGGCTTCAAATCCCAATCAATCTGGAGAAGAAGTAGACTTGACAAAACAACACGTTCAGAAAGAAAGGCCACGAGGACGGCATCAAGCTCTCGTCACACTTGCCGCTCTCATTGCTCTTGATGCCCTCATTCGCCTTTACAAAGTTAGGTTTCACAGAGGAGAGGATAGGGGGAGGAAGGGAGGAGAGGGGAGGAGGGAACTTGCTGAAAAGTGTTGCCAGCTGTTCCTGTCTATCTCACTTCCTGTTACACGGGCTAATCCCACTCTGTTTGACTTTTAAAAAGTGGGGGATTAGCAAGTGATAAAACTGACTGACCGTTTGGGCTCTGTGGTCCTAATCTAGGTGAAGCTCTCTCCGTTAGCTTACTGCAACTGACCACGGGTTGTGGCTATGGTATACCTGCACCACGGTATATGTAGGTGTTCATGAGCATATGTTGTCCATGTCTGTGTGGTGAATGTACACTTGAACAAAATCACACTAGGACAGAAATAAAGAGAAAGATGAAGGGGAAGAGATGCAGAGACACACACACACACACACACACACACACACACACACACACACACACACACACACACACACACACACACACACACACACACACACACACACACACACACACACACACACACACACACACACACACATAGCGTGAGAGATAATTTGACAAGGTAGAGATATTGTCCTACTGTAAAACACATTCCATCTTTCATGTGGAAGAGCCCATGCAGGGAGTAGCCCCTGGAGGAATACTGTATTAACTAAGGAACTGGGCTTCGTCCCAAATGGAGCGTTATTCCTTATACAGTGCACTAGTTTTGACCAGAAGTCCTATGGGCCCTGGTCAAACTTAGTCCACTAAATAGGGAATAGGGTGCGATTTGGGATACAATCCTGCTATCTCTGCCCACTGTTTCTTATGAATCAGCTCTCAATTTATTCATGTGTTGACAGATGAGGAGAGGAAGAGAGGAAGAGAGGGTATGCTGTGTGAAAATCCCATGTATCACAGCGTGCTGATCCCTCCTGAGTAGTTAGATTAGGCCCTATTATGGAGACTAAAAGCAGGCCAGCAGGCCAGCAAGCCAGGAAGGCCCAATTGTCCCTGTAGTCCCTTTAGTTCCTGTAGTCCCTTTAGTTCCTGTAGTCCCTGTAGTTCCTGTAGTCCCTGTAGTTCCTGTAGTCCCTTTAGTTCCTGTAGTTCCTGTAGTCCCAGTAGTCCCTTTAGTTCCTGTAGTTCCTATAGTTCCTGTAGTCCCTGTAGTTCCAGTAGTTCCTGTAGTTCCTGTAGTCCCTGTAGTCCCTTTAGTTCCTGTAGTCCCTTTAGTTCCTGTAGTCCCTTTAGTTCCTGTAGTTCCTATAGTTCCTGTAGTCCCTTTAGTCCCTTTAGTTCCTGTAGTTCCTGTAGTCCCTTTAGTTCCTGTAGTTCCTATAGTTCCTGTAGTTCCTGTAGTCCCTGTAGTCCCTGTAGGCCCTTTAGTTCCTGTAGTTCCAATAGTTCAGGTAGTTCCTGTAGTCCCAGTAGTCCCTGTAGTCGCTTTAGTTCCTGTAGTTCCTGTAGTCCCTGTAGTCCCTTTAGTTCCTATAGATCCTGTAGTCCCTGTAGTCCCAGGAGTCCCAGTAGTCTCAGTAGTCCCAGTAGTTCCAGTAGTTCCAGTAGTCCCAGTAGTCCCTGTAGTCGCTTTAGTTCCTGTAGTTCCTGTAGTCCCTGTAGTCCCTTTAGTTCCTATAGATCCTGTAGTCCCTGTAGTCCCAGTAGTCCCAGTAGTCCCTGTAGTCCCAGTAGTCCCTGTGTCTAGTAGTCCCAGTAGTCCCTGTGTCTAGTAGTCCCAGTAGTCCCTGTGTCTAGTAGTCCCAGTAGTCCCTGTGTCTAGTAGTCCCAGTAGTCCCTATAGTCCCGGTAATTCCAGTAGTCCCGGCACAAGCTACATCCAGGTTGGAGTTATGCAGCTTAAAACATCGCCGTTGGCTATTTTACCCCTCAACTCACTAAATTAACTCCAAATGAATATACCACATTTACCACTGCTTAAAAACCTAAGCCCTCCGGTTTGGTCCTTGTCTTCAGTGGACTGTTATAATTGAGTTCCACGTAATTACTGAGGAGCTAATGCATCCTAAATGGCCTCTAAATCAAGGTTAAAGATCTTTTCAGACTACCTCTATAGTGATTGGATGCTTTGGGCTTGAAGAAGCTCCCTTACTACTATCTGTAAGAGATGGTATCTGTGTGTGTGTGTGTGTGTGTGTGCGTGTGCGTGTGCGTGTGCGTGTGGGTGTGTGTGCGTGTGTGTGCGCGTGTGTGTGTGCGTATATATGTATATATAAAGGGCTTTCCAGACAGGAAGCGATGTGGCTAAGTGGAGTTCTCCAAAATAAAGCAGATTCCTGCATGTCATTCACTCCACCTGGATAGAATTCCGCCTCCTGCCTATAACTCCTTTGATAGTGAGTAGGCAATACCACCGCTGCTTGGTTTTATTTATTTATTATTATTTTTCTCATTTATATTGTTTTTTAATATTGCAGATAGATTGTAACTTCCATCAATGTAATTGACTGCATCATTTCCAATCCCCCATATACAGTATTGTTTTTGTAAATATATATATTTCTGTGTATATATTCAGCACCAGTCAAGAAATTTGACACACCTACTCATTCAAGGGTTTTTCTTTATTTTCACTATTTTCTTCATTGTAGAATAATAGTGAAGCCATCAAAACTATGAAATAACACATATGGAATCATGTAGTAAGTAAAAAAGTCAAACAAATCAACGTATATTTTATTTTTTTTATTCTTCAAAGTAGCCACCCTTTGCCTTGATTACAGCTTTGCATACTCTTGGCATTCTCTCAACCAGCATCACCTTGAATGCTTTTCCAACAGTCTTGAAGGAGATCCCACATATGCTGAGCAGTTGTTGGCTGTTTTTCCTTCACTCTGCAGTCCGACTCATCCCAAACTGTCTCAATTGGGTTGAGGTCAGGTGATCGTGGAGGCCAGGTCATCTGATGCAGGACTCCATCACTCTACTTCTTGGTCAAATAGCCCTTACACAGCCTGGAGGTGTGTTAGGTCATTGTCTTGTTGAAAAACAAATGATAGTCCCACTAAGCGCAAACCAGGTGGGATGGCGTATCGCTGGTAGCCATGCTGGTTAAGTGTGACTTGAATTGCAACCCCTATTACCAGTCTGTTCAACCTCTCTTTCGTATCGTCCGAGATCCCTAAAGATTGGAAAGCTGCCGCAGTCATCCCCCTCTTCAAAGGGGGTGAAACTCTAGACCCAAACTGTTATAAACCTATATCCATCCTGCCCTGCCTTTCTAAAGTCTTCGAAAGCCAAGTTAATAAACAGATCACTGACCATTTCGAATCCCACCTTACCTTCTCCGCTGTGCAATCCGGTTTCCGAGCTGGTCACGGGTGAACTTCAGCCACGCTCAAGGTACTAAACGATATCATAACCGCCATTGATAAAAGACAGTACTGTGCTGCCGTCTTCATCGACCTGGCCAAGGCTTTCGACTCTGTCAATCACCGTATTCTTATCGGCAGACTCAATAGCCTTGGTTTCTCAAATGATTGCCTCGCCTGGTTCACCAACTACTTCGCAGACAGAGTTCAGTGTGCCAAATCAAAGGGCCTGTTCTCCGGACCTCTGGCAGTCTCTATGGGGATACCACAGGGTTCAATTCTCGGGCCGACTCTTTTCTCTGTATATATCAATGATGTCGCTCTTGCTGCGGGAGATTCTCTGATCCACCTCTACGCAGATGACACCATTCTGTGTACATCTGGCCCTTCTTTGGACACTGTGTTAACTAACCTCCAAACGAGCTTCAATGCCATACAACACTCCTTCCGTGGCCTCCAACTGCTCTTAAACGCTAGTAAAACCAAATGCATGCTTTTCAACCATTCGCTATATATATATATATATATATATATATTTTTTTTTAACTGTGCTGTTTTCAAAAGTTCTGAACCTATATACATTTTACTGACACAATATAGTTTACATTTGTTAACTTGATGTTATTAGTCCCACCCTTCAGCTCCATTTAACCCCTCCCATCTATCTCTTAACATCATCCATATTGGATTTCTATTTGTCATATATTTTTCAACTGTGCTGTGATGATTCACAAATGTTCTGAACCTTTCTATTCTCAGTTTCTACAGATTGCAAAATAAAAATAAACATTTTTGCTAAAAGTATTATTATATTATTGATCAATCGACAATAACTTCTCAAATCACCCAGTAGTGCTATCTGCAGGGTTCGCTCCAGGTAAATGTTGCAATTCTTCAGCCATTCCTGGACCTGTGACCAAAAACAAGCTACATGTGGACAGTACCAAAACAAATGATTGAATGATTCTGTCTCTTCGCAGGAAAATCTGCTGAGCTGGGAAGGTTGTATCCCCCATATATATACTGTAACATTATATTGGTTGCAAGAATTTTGTATAATAATTACGTTTTGAGTCCGGTGTCGTTTTGCGTATCAGCTCATAAACCATGGAATCAGTATATCGAAAATTATTTTGCAATCTACACTGTTCAAAAAAATAAAGGGAACACTTAAACAACACAATGTAACTCCAAGTCAATCACACTTCTGTGAAATCAAACTGTCCACTTAGGAAGCAACACTGATTGACAATACATTTCACATGCTGTTGTGCAAATGGAATAGACAACAGGTGGAAATTATAGGCAATTAGCAAGACACCCCCAATAAAGGAGTGGTTCTGCAGGCGGGGACCACAGACCACTTCTCAGTTCCTATGCTTCCTGGCTGACGTTTTGGTCACTTTTGAATGCTGGCAGTGCTTTCACTCTAGTGGTAGCATGAGACGGAGTCTACAACCCACACAGGTGGCTCAGGTAGTGCAGCTCATCCAGGATGGCACATCAATGCGAGCTGTGGCAAGAAGGTTTGCTGTGTCTGTCAGCGTAGTGTCCAGAGCATGGAGGCGCTACCAGGAGACAGGCCAGTACATCAGGAGACGTGGAGGAGGCCGTAGGAGGGCAACAACCCAGCAGCAGGACCGCTACCTCCGCCTTTGTGCAAGGAGGAGCAGGAGGAGCACTGCCAGAGCCCTGCAAAATGACCTCCAGCAGGCCACAAATGTGCATGTGTCTGCTCAAACGGTCAGAAACAGATTCCATGAGGGTGGTATGAGGGCCCGACGTCCACAGTTGGGGGTTGTGCTTACAGCCCAACACCGTGCAGGACGTTTGGCATTTGCCAGAGAACACCAAGATCGGCAAATTCGCCACTGGCGCCCTGTGCTCTTCACAGATGAAAGTAGGTTCACACTGAGCACGTGACAGATGTGACAGAGTCTGGAGACGCCGTGGAGAACTTTCTGCTGCCTGCAACATCCTCCAGCATGACCGGTTTGGCGGTGGGTCAGTCATGGTGTGGGGTGGCGTTTCTTTGGGGGGCCGCACAGCCCTCCATGTGCTCGCCAGAGGTAGCCTGACTGCCATTAGGTACCGAGATGAGATCCTCAGGCCCCTTGTGAGACCATATGCTGGTGCGGTTGGCCCTAGGTTCCTCCTAATGCAAGACAATGCTAGACCTCATGTGGCTGGAGTGTGTCAGCAGTTCCTGCAAGAGGAAGGCATTGATACTATGGACTGGCCCGCCCGTTCCCCAGACCTGAATCCAATTGAGCACATCTGGGACATCATGTCTCGCTCCATCCACCAACGCCACATTACACCACAGATTGTCCAGGACTTGGCGGATGCTTTAGTCCAGGTCTGGGAGGAGATCCCTCAGGAGACCATCCGCCACCTCAGGAGCATGCCCAGGCATTGTAGGGAGGTCATACAGGCACATGGAGGCCACACATACTACTGAGCCTCATTTTGACTTGTTTTAAGGACATTACATCAAAGTTGGATCAGCCTGTAGTGTGGTTTTCCACTTTAATTTTGAGTGTGACTCCAAATCCAGACCTCCATGGATTGATAAATTGGATTTCCATTGATTATTTTTGTGTGATTTTGTTGTCAGCACATTCAACTATGTAAAGAAAAAAGTATTTAATAAGATTATTTCTTTCATTCAGATCTAGGATGTGTTGTTTAAGTGTTCCCTTTATTTTTATTGAGCAGTATATATGGCACAGCTGTTAATTTGTTGGTCCTTGCCTCTTCTATTTTAGTGGTAATGCTACAATTAGTTGATTGTAATTTTGTGTTGAGCAGACATTTCCATATATTCTTATAGCTGCATGTGAGACAACTCCACGAGTCCTTTTTATGATATAATTATCAAAGAGTATACCTTTTTTTTTTAATTTATCGAGAAAAAAAATGTTTTCTTATCAAGTAGTATATTTGAGTTTAACCACAATATTTGTTCTATTATTTGTTCTGTCATTTTCTGGTGGATTAAACTGAAATTGCAACCAACGTTCTATGGCTTGTTTTAAAAGGGCCATTTTTGGACATGGGGTGAGACATTCTTCCTAATTTGAAGGAGAACCAGTTTGGATTTAATTATAACTTTTGTATGACTGACGCCATTAGTGTGAGGTCTAATACTTAAATGTTGTATACGTTCTGCCCTTCAAATTCATATATATTAAATAAATAAGCCATTTTAATTTCGTCTGGTTTGCCATTCCAAATAAAATGTTATATTTTTTGCACATGTCATTTTTAAAACATGTCGCTAGGTGTAGGCAAGACCATGGTTATCTTGTTGTTATTAGTCCCACTCTTCAGCTCCATTCAACCCCTCCCATCTATCTCTTAACACCATCCATTTTGGATTTCTATTTGCCTATAACTGTGCTGTGACGCTTCACAAAAGTACTGAACCTTTCTATTCTCATAGCTTCTACAGATTGTAAATTAAAGTTAAACATTTTTGCTGAAATAATTGTTATAAACTCAGCAAAAAAGAAACGTCCATTTTCAGGACCCTTTCAAAGATAATTCGTAAAAATCCAAATAACTTCACAGATCTTCATTGTAAAGGGTTTAAACAGTTTCCCATGCTTGTTCAATGAACCATAAACAATTAATGAACATGCACCTGTGGAACGGTAGTTAAGACACTAACAGCTTACAGACGGTAGGCAATTAAGGTCACAGTTATGAAAACTTAGGACACTAAAGAGGCCTTTCTACTGACTCTGAAAAACACCAAAAGAAGGATGCCCAGGGTCCCTGCTCGAAGAGCCCGGATCTCAATCCCATTGAGCACGTATGGGACCTGTTGGATCGGAGGGTGAGGGTTAGGGCTATTCCCCCCAGAAATGTCCGGAACTTGCAGGTGCCTTGGTGGAAGAGTGGGGTAACATCGCACAGCAAGAACTGGTCCATGAGGAGGAGATGCACTGCAGTACTTAATGCAGCTGGTGGCCACACCAGATACACCAAATGCTGAATGTTACTTTTGATTTTGACCCCCCCTTTGTTCAGGGACACATTACTTATTTCACCAATTACCATAATGAGCCAAAAGTTTGAATTATATTTATCATAAGAAATAAGAAAACCAGAAAGAGATGAAACCAGACAGAGATAAACCAGACAGAGATAAATCAGACAGAGATAAACCAGACAGAGTGGAAACCAGACAGAGATAAACCAGACAGAGAGGAACACCAGACAGAGAGGAAACCAGACAGAGATAAACCAGACAGAGTGGAAACCAGACAGAGATAAACCAGACAGAGATAAACCAGACAGAGAGGAACACCAGACAGAGATAAATCAGACAGAGATAAACCAGACTGAGAGGAAACCAGACAGACAGAGAGAACCCCAGATAGCTAGTTGTGAGAATAAAGCGAGGATTCAAATGAGAGAGTCAAAGGTGGAGCAGAAAATGAGATGTCCCATGGGATCTCTCTCTTTTTCTTCATTGCAATGATACCATGTTGGCATGTGCTGCATATCTCTGTGTATACAGGACAATGTCTGTGTGCAATGGGAGCCATATACCCTTTTCCAATATCCACACTATACTAATGCACCCCTCTAACAATGATCAATTCTCTTCAGGACAATTTGATCACTATAATCTGTTGATTAGTTGATCCACATTCACTATGGGCCCCATGTAGACTTAAAATAAACTGGCTTAACATGGATTTAAGAGTGTACTGTACTTAGAATTAAATCATACTATAGATTGGACATGCATGCCTGCATAATGTACTTGAATTCATGTATTAAAGTGTGCATTCTAGGAAATATGCTATGACAATAAAGTAATGCATTGGGCATGCGTTGGGCATGCATTGTAAGTAGTTGTATGCTGTGATATTTGGGCATGCATTGGGCATGCATTGGGCATGCATTGTAAGTAGTTGTATGCTGTGATAATTGGGCATGCATTGGGCATGCATTGTAAGTAGTTGTATGCTGTGATAATTGGGCATGCATTGGGCATGCATTGGGCATGCATTGGGCATGCATTGTAAGTAGTTGTATGCTGTGATAATTGGGCATGCATTGGGCATGCATTGTAAGTAGTTATATGCTGTGATAATTGGGCATGCATTGGGCATGCATTGGGCATGCATTGTAAGTAGTTGTATGCTGTGATAATTGGGCATGCATTGGGCATGCATTGGGCATGCATTGTAAGTAGTTGTATGCTGTGATAATTGGGCATGCATTCTACTTCGTATGCTAGCATTCTACTATGAACAGTGGAACTGGCCGTAGTGTTAGATAGAGATTGGGATAGCAGATAGGGTGACTGTGTTTCTGTACCTGGCAGCAGAAGGTGTGGGTGAGTGGCGGCAGGGCCTGTGTGTGCCTGATAGAGCGTGGGCTGTGAGGGGTACTGCTGTGCCCTCCCTCCGTTCGGAGCCAGGTGGTGACTGAGTCGTGGCTGAGGAAGATGGCTGACAAAGCATCCCATGAAGGCCCACGACAGTGTGTGTGTATGTGTTTGCGTGTGTGTGTGCGTGTGCGTGTGCATGAGCATGTGTGTGTGTGTATGCCAATATCGAACTAAATGAGGCCCTGTGATCAACGTTGTGCCAAACACATATTATTTTTCCCCAGAGACCCTGGCATCCTAATAGATAGCCAATCAGCTGCTTACACAAAGGAAGCTAAATTAAAATGAGCATTTTCCCCTGGCAAAGCATCGCTCCCTTAATTGCAGCTGTATCAAGCCACTGCCACCACTTTCTCTTTCGCTCCTCTTCCTCTCCTCTCGCCCCCCCGCCAATCTCTCTCAATCTTTCCCGTTTTTTTCTCTCTTGTTCTCTTTGATTTCACTCTGTCCTTCCTTCCGTCTTTATCAGGCTGCTATTGTGTGAGGTGAAGAGAAGGGGCTGAGGGTGTCAGACAGGAGGGAGTATTATAGTTCAGATACAGACAGAGGCTTGTTCACTAGTCTGCTATGGCTCAGCACACAGACAGAGGTGTTAAACACATCGCCAATTACACCTTCCCTCTTGCCTCTGTCTCTCCCTCTCCCTCCCTCTCTTTCCCCTCCCTCCCTCCGTCCCCCTCCCTCCCTCCCCTCCCTCTCTCTTTCTCTATTGCATGCACGCACACATGTTCTCCCAGCTTTTATTCATCTCTCTTAATCTCTCTGTATTCCTCCCTTCATCTCTCTGTACTCCTCTCTTTATCTCTTTGTATTCCTCTCTTTATCTCTCTGTATTCCTCTCTTTATCTCTCTGTATTCCTCTCTTTATCTCTTTGTATTCCTCTCTTTATCTCTCTGTATTCCTCTCTTTATCTCTCTGTATTCCTCTCTTTATCTCTCTGTATTCCTCTCTTTATCTCCCTGTATTCCTCTCTGTATCTCTCTGTATTCCTCTCTTTATCTCCCTGTATTCCTCTCTGTATCTCGCTGTATTCCTCTCTTTATCTTTCTGTACTCCTCTCTTTATCTCTCTGTATTCCTGTCTTTATCGCTCTGTATTCCTCTATCTCTCAGTATTCCTGTCTTTATCTCTCTGTATTCCTCTATCTCTGTATTCCTGTCTTTATCTCTCTGTATTCCTCTCTTTATCTCTCTGTATTCCTCTCTTTATCTCTCTGTATTCCTCTATCCCTCGGTATTCCTGTCTTTATCTCTCTGTATTCCTCTATCTCTCTGTATTCCTCTCTTTATTGCTCTGTATTCCTGTCTTTATCTCTCTGTATTCCTCTATCTTTCTGTATTCCTGTCTTTATCTCTCTGTATTCCTCTAGCTCTCTGTATTCCTGTCTATATCTCTCTGTATTCCTCTCTTTATCTCTCTGTATTCCTCTATCTCTCTGAATTCCTGTCTTTATCTCTCTGTATTCCTGTCTTTATCTCTCTGTATTCCTCTCTTTATCTCTGTGTATTCCTCTATCTCTCTGTATTCCTCTATCTCTCTGAATTCCTGTCTTTATCTCTCTGTATTCCTTTATCTCTCTGTATTCCTGTCTATATCTCTCTGTATTCCTGTTTTTATCTCTCTGTATTCCTCTATCTCTCTGTATTCCTCTATCTCTCTGAATTCCTGTCTTTATCTCTCTGTATTCCTTTATCTCTCTGTATTCCTGTCTATATCTCTCTGTATTCCTGTTTTTATCTCTCTGTATTCCTCTATCTCGCTGTATTCCTGTCTTTATCTCTCTGTATTCCTCTCTTTATCTCTCTGTATTCCTCTCTTTATCACTCTTCTTCTCTATCCCTTTCTTCTTTCTCTACAGTCCTCTCTCTTTGTTGTTCTGAACTCCACCATCTACGTCTGTTTATTTTATTTTTCTTTATTTCTTTCTCTCTCCTCCTCTCTTTCCTCTCTTTCTCTCCTGATACCTCTAGCTCAGTGATTACAGGGAGCCATAAGGCTTATGTTGTTCTCTCCTCTTGTAATCAAGGCTTTGTATTCCTGAGCCGGGGAGAAGAGCGACGGGCGCAGGGCGTCTGTTCAGAACGTTTCTGTTGTTTCCTTCCTAACCAGTGTTTACATTCTCCTTTTCTGTTTCTACTCACACATTTCATCTCTCTAACACTATCAGTATATATGTACAGTTGAAGTCGGAAATTTACATACACTTAGGTTGGAGTCATTAAAACTTGTTTTTCAACCACTCCACAAATTTCTTGTTAACAAACTATAGTTTTGGCAAGTTGGTTAGGACATCTACTTTATGCATGACACAAGTAATTTTTACAACAATTGTTTACAGACAGATTATTTAACTTATAATTCACTGTATCACAATTCCAGTGGGTCAGAAGTTTACATACACTAAGTTGACTGTGCCTTTAAACAGCTTGGAAAATTCCAGAAAATGATGTCATGGCTTTAGAAGCTTCTGATAGGCTAATTGACATAATATGAGTCAACTGGAGGTTGACTCATACCTGTGGATGTATTTCAAGGCCTACCTTCAAACTCAGTGCTTTTTTGCTTGGCATCATGGGAAAATCAAAAGAAATCAAACAAGTATAAACACCATCTGACCACACAGCCGTCACACCGCTCAGGAAGGAGATGCATTCTGTCTCCTAGAGATGAACGTACTTTGGTGCGAAAAGTGCAAATCAATAAGAAGGGACTGGTGCACTTCACAAAATAGATGGCATCATGAGGAGGAAAAAGTATGTGAATATTTTTGAAGCAACATCTAGAGACATCAGTCAGGAAACTAAAGCTTGGTCGCAAATGGGTCTTCCAAATGGCCAATGACCCCAAGCATATTTCCAAAGTTGTGGCAAAATGGCTTAAGGACAACAAAGTCAAGGTATTGGAGTGGCCATCACAAAGCCCTGACCTCAAACCTATAGATCATTTTTGGGCAGAACTGAAAAAGCCTGTGTGAGCAAGGCGGCCTACAAACCTGACTCAGTTACACCAGCTCTTTCAGGAGGAATGGACCAAAATTCACTAATTGTGGAAAGCTTGTGGAAGAGGAAAGCTCTTTCAGGAGGAATGGGCCAATATTCACTTATTGTGGAAAGCTTGTGGAAGGCTACCCGAAACGTTTGTAAAACAATTTAAAGGCAATGTTACCAAATACTAACTGAGTGTACGTAAAAGCTGACAAACCATTCTCTCTACTATTATCCTGACATTTCACGTACATAAAATGAAGTTGTTATACTAACTGACCTAAGACAGGGCATTTTTACTAGGATTAAATGTCAGGAAATGCGAAAAACTGAGTTGAAATGTATTTGGCTAAGATGTATGTAAACTTCCGACTTCAACAGCATGTAGTTATATCTCTGTCTCTGTATGTAGTCATATCTCTGTATGACTCAATATGTAGTTATATCTATGTCTCTATATGTAGTTATATCTCTGTCTCCATATGTAGTTATATCTCTGTCTCTATTATGTAGTTATATCTCTGTCTCTATATGAAGTTATATCTCTGTATCTATATGTAGTTATATCTCTGTCTCTATATGTAGTTATATCTCTGTCTCTATATGTAGTTATATCTCTGTCTCTATATGTAGTTATCTCTGTCTCTATATGTAGTTATCTCTGTCTCTATATGTAGTTATATCTCTGTCTCTATATGTAGTTATATCTCTGTCTGTCTCTATATGTAGTTATATCTCTGTCTCTATATGTAGTTATATCTCTGTCTCTATATGTAGTTATATCTCTGTCTCTATATGTAGTTATATCTCTGTCTCTATATGTAGTTATATCTCTGTCTGTCTCAATATGTAGTTATATCTCTGTCTCTATATGTAGTTATATCTCTGTCTCTATATGTAGTTATATCTCTGTCTGTCTCAATATGTAGTTATATCTCTGTCTCTATATGTAGTTATATCTCTGTCTCTATATGTAGTTATATCTCTGTCTCTATATGTAGTTATATCTCTGTATCTATATGTAGTTATATCTCTGTCTCTATATGTAGTTATATCTCTGTCTGTCTCTATATGTAGTTATATCTCTGTCTCTATATGTAGTTATATCTCTGTCTCTATATGTAGTTATATCTCTGTATCTATGTGTAGTTATATCTCTGTCTCTATATGTAGTTATATGTCTGTCTCAATATGTAGTTATATCTCTGTCTCTATATGTAGTTATATCTCTGTCTGTCTCTATGTGTAGTTATATCTCTGTCTCTATATGTAGTTATATCTCTGTTTCTATATGTAGTTATATCTCTGTCTCTATATGTAGTTATATCTCTGTTTCTATATGTAGTTATATCTCTGTCTCTATATGTAGTTATATCTCTGTTTCTATATGTAGTTATATCTCTGTCTCTATATGTAGTTATATCTCTGTCTCTATATGTAGTTATATCTCTGTCTCTATATGTAGTTATATCTCTGTCTGTCTCAATATGTAGTTATATCTCTGTCTGTCTCTATATGTAGTTATATCTCTGTCTCTATATGTAGTTATATCTCTGTCTCTATATGTAGTTATATCTCTGTTTCTATATGTAGTTATATCTCTGTCTCTATATGTAGTTATATCTCTGTCTGTCTCAATATGTAGTTATATCTCTGTCTCTATATGTAGTTATATCTCTGTCTGTCTCTATATGTAGTTATATCTCTGTCTGTCTCAATATGTAGTTATATCTCTGTCTCTATATGTAGTTATATCTCTGTCTGTCTCTATATGTAGTTATATCTCTGTCTGACTCTATATGTAGTTATATCTCTGTCTCTATATGTAGTTATATCTCTGTCTCTATATGTATAGCTTTTGCCTGCCCATACCATAACCACACCGCCACCATGGGGCACTCTGTTCACAAAGTTTACATCAGCAAGCTGCTCACAACAAATCTGCTGGGGTGGACATTCCTGCAATCAGCATGCCAATTGCATGCTCCTTTAACATTTGACACATCTGTACCATTGTGTTGTGTGACAAAACTGAATGGCCTTTTATTGTCCCCCAACAAGAAGACGCACTTGTGTAATGATCATGCTGTTTAATCATTCCTATTGTATCTCAGCGTTTTATTCACATTTTATCTGTGGGTTGCTATCATAGTGTACGTGCTGCATGCACAGGGAAGTTGTCATGTCGGAACTTCCTCTTTTCTACTGAAGATGCTATAGTAATGTACCTCTCTTCTATCACTCTTCTACCTCTCTCTCTCTCTCACACACACACACATGCACACACCTCTGTACCACCCCTGTATAGGCACTTCCAACAGCACTCTACACACATCCTGGGTGGAACCGCAGATACAACTGAAAGGGAGAGTGCAGTAGGATCAAAGAACAGGTTGTTTTTATTGATGTGTTTGTAGGGGGGGTTGAGTGTGTGTTTGAGAGACAGAGATAGGGGGGGCGAGAGAGAGAGATGGGGGAGAGGGGGAGATGTATATTTGTAAGAGTCAGTATGTGCATGATGTCAGGAAGATAAAAGTCCATTGTGAATTCTTATCCAAACTCGTAAAAAAAAAAAATCAAACATACATTTTTAACAATAACATTGCAATCATTTAGAGTCAAGCTGGGATTGCCTGGATAGTTTGTGAAGCGTTTATATTATTCACTCAGCACTCAGTGAAAGCCTACCAACTTTCTATCCAAGAAATGCAGCTGGGAGAAAAGGAAGAAGATGAAGGAAGAGGAGGAGGAAGAAGAGAGGGCTTTCTTGGCTTCTTTTGTGGCTTTGATTTCTATTGGTCAGTATTGGATGCTTTCTTAGCTGGAATGTGTTTCACTCCATCTTTCTTTCTCTGATCTATCTATCTGTCTATCTATCTATGTGTGGATAGAGGTTCCTCTCTCTATGTGTTGATAGAGGTTCCTCTCTCTATGTGTGGATAGAGGTTCCTCTCTCTATGTGTTGATAGAGGTTCCTCTCTCTATGTGTGGATAGAGGTTCCTCTCTCTATGTGTGGATAGAGGTCCCTCTCTCTATCTGTCTGTGGATAGAGGTCCCTCTATCTATCTATCATCTATCTATCTATCTATCTATCTATCTATCTATCTATCTATCTATCTATCTATCTATCTATCTATCTATCTATCGATCCTTGTGGATAGAGGTCCCTCTATCTATCTGTGTGGATAGAGGTCCCTCTCTCTCTGCGTGTGTAAGCAAGGCAGCGGAGTGCTCCAGTCTGTCACAATTGCAATGTTCCCCATTAATATGACAAACACACTTGACATCCCATTTCCCCACACGCGACACCAAATGGATGATGGGAAGTTGATATCCTGTCAACGCCGAGCAGCGCATGCATGCTACAGCCCCATCTGGGGCCCCAGAGGAGCTGCCGCCGCCACTAACCAAAATGGCTGATACGCATGACTGGCACCTGACGCCGTACCGAGTGAAGGGCAGGTTCAGGACGAGTAAGAAAACGGGGAAGAAATGCATTGTGACACTCTTAACTAAGCTGACCAGACGTTTCGATGCTCAACATGCTGCTTCTTGACATGAGATAACATTTGGCAGATTCATCGGATTAGTGGGACTGTGGGGGATACGTGGTGTCACAAAGTTCTGAGCTCCAACTGTGTACTGTACCGTATGTTGCTGTGTGTCCATCCGTCCATGAGTGTGTATGAGTGTGTGTGTGCACATGTGTGAGTGTATCTGGTCACAAGCTCTACTGATTTCAGTGATGTTGACTCTTTGTTGCTCGTTTTGAGGTGGGCCTCTATAGCTGTTGATGGTGGTAGTGTGAAGGCGTGGTGGTTGGGTGGTGTCTCATCAGCATTCAGTTGCTTCCATCTTGTGGTTTACATGGAGAACTGCATATTTCTGCTCTAGTTGCTGCCCCTGTGAGTCAGTAATGTTTCAGTCACATCCTGTGAGGAACACCTCTAGGGCCCAATACTTATCTTTTGCCACTAACTGGTCTTTTGACCATTCCAATCCGACCTTTTGGCCTGCTAGTATGGCAGCTTATTGGTACTGGTGAGTAGCCTGTAGGCTCTAGCATTCACCAGTTTGCAAAAGCTGATCCAGTTTACCTGTAGGGGAGAGTAGGTTAAGTTGAGCCACCCTTGTTTTCTAAGGAAAAAATACACAAAATGATTAGGATGAGGTCATCACTACATGGAGTCTGTGAAGGAAGAAACCACGTGGACAAAGTGGCAAGCAAGTTAGGTCATCAAAAAAAAACGGATTTTCACCAAGTCACATGAATTTATTGTGTTAGAGGTTTCGTGATTCTTGTATCTAAACCAAAGTAGATCATTGTAAGATTGTTCTATACATCAGTTGGAGTCTCTATAAGCTTCAATATGAGGTCCTGACCTAGCATGAAAGAGCATTCTTGTAGCTGTGAGGGCTAATAGAGTCAAAATGTTTGCCTTGGAGTAAGTTGACCCAATGGCTATGGGGTAAGTTGAGCCAATAGTTGCCCCAATGGCCATGGGGTAAGTCGAGCCAATAGTTGCCCCAATGGCCATGGGGTAAGTCGAGCCAATAGTTGCCCCAATGGCCATGGGGTAAGTCGAGCCAATAGTTGCCCCAATGGCCATGGGGTAAGTCGAGCCAATAGTTGCCCCAATGGCCATGGGGTAAGTCGAGCCAATAGTTGCCCCAATGGCCATGGGGTAAGTCGAGCCAATAGTTGAGCCAATGGCAAGTTTAGCAAATTGAAGTTTCCAGGTGTAATGCAACATTGCTGGGATATGAGGTAACTGGCCTATGTTAAAAGTGTTTTAAGTGTTTGTTAGGTGGATGCTACCATGAATAATCATGGTAGCCGTCCACATTCATGTAGAAGTGTTTAGAAACATTATTTTCTTATTTACCATAAAAGTGACTCCAAAATTTACATTTACATTTTAGTAATTTAGCAGACGCTCTTATCCAGAGCAACTTACAGTAGTGAATGCATACATTTCATACATATTTTTTTTTTTTTCCGTACTGGTCCCCCGTGGGAAAAATGACACAATACGTTATTTACCATTCATTTCAATTGGGCACAAAATAATTGTAAAAACAACCAAAACAAACAGCAAAAGCATCCAACAAATGTGTAGTCACAACCTTGATGTAGTCATTGCGTTCTATGAACAAGGGACAAAATAGTTCACTTCTGACTACTTTAATACACATATTATTGAATTTGTCCCAATACCTTCGGTCCCCTAAAATGGAGGGGACTACAGTTGAAGTGGGAAGTTTACATACACCTTAGCCAAATACATTTAAACTCAGTTTTTCACAATTCCTGACATTTAATCCTAGTAAAAATTCCCTGTCTTAGGTCAGTTAGGATCACCACTTTATTTTAAGAATGTGAAATGTCAGAATTATAGTAGAGAATTAGTTATTTCAGCTTTTATTTCTTTCATCACATTCCCAGTGAGTCAGAAGTTTACATACACTCAATTCATATTTGGTAGCATTGCCTTTAAATTGTTTAACTTGGGTCAAACGTTTCGGGTAGCCTTCCACAAGCTTCCCACAATAAGTTGGGTGAATCTCCTGACAGAGCTGGTGTAACTGAGTGAGGTTTGTAGGCCTCCTTGCTCGACACGCTTTTTCAGTTCTGCAAACAAATTGTCTATAGGATTGAGGTCAGGGCTTTGTGATGGCCACTCCAATACCTTGACTTTGTTGTCCTTAAGCCATTTTGCCACAACTTTGGAAGTATGCTTGTGGTCATTGTCCATTTGGAAGACCCATTTGCGACCAAGATTTAATATCCTGACTGATGTCTTGAGATTTTGCTTCAATATATCCACATCATTTTCTTCCCTCATGATGCTATCTATTTTGTGAAGTGCGCCAGGCCTTCCTGCAGCAAAGCACCCCCACAACATGATGCTGCCACCCCCGTGCTTCACGGTTGGGATGGTTTTCTTCGGCTTGCAAACCTCCCCCTTTTTCATCCAAACATAATGATGGTCATTATGGCCAAACGGTTCTATTTTTGCTTCATCAGACCAGAGGACATGTCTCCAAAAAGTACGATCTTTGTCCCCATGTGCAGTTGCAAACCGTAGTCTGGCTTTTTTATGGCGGTTTTGGAGCAGTGGCTTCTTCCTTGCTGAGCGGCTTTTCAGGTTACGTTGATGTGGGACTCGTTTTACTGTGGATATAGATACTTTTGTACCCGTTTCCTCCAGCATCTTCACAGGGTCCTTTGCTGTTGTTCTGGGATTGATTTGCACTTTTCGAACCAAAGTACGTTCATCTCTAGGAGACAGAACGCGTCTCCTTCCTGAGCGGTATGACGGCTGCGTGGTCCCATGGTATTTATACTTGCGTACTATTGTTTGTACCGATGAACGTGGTACCTTCAGGCGTTTGGTAATTGCTCCCAAGGATGAACCAGACTTGTGGAGGTCACAATTCTTTATCTGAGGTCTTGGCTGATTTCTTTTGATTTTCTCATGATGTCAAGCAAAGAGGCACTGAGTCTGAAGGTAGGCCTTGAAATACATCCACAGGTACACCTCCAGTTGACTCAAATTATGTCAATTAGCCTATCAGAAACTTCTAAAGCCATGACATAATTTTCTGGAATTTTCCAAACTGTTTAAAGGTACAGTCAACTTAGTGTATTTCAACTTCTGACCCACTGGAATTGTGATACAGTGAATTATAAGTGAAATAATCTGTCTGTAAACAATTGTTGGAAAAATTACTTGTGTCATGCACAAAGTAGATGTCCTAACCGACTTGCCAAAAGTATAGTTTGTTAACAAGAAATTGGTGGAGTGGCTCCAACCTAAGTATATGTAAACTTCCGACTTCATCTGTATGTAGAAAAAAATGTAATTTCTAAATGGTTCACCAGATATGGATGAAAACACACCCAAATTAAAGCTGACAATATGCACTTTGACCTCAAAGTCATTGTATAATTGTAATACTTTTGGAACCGCATAGCAGGTATCTATGGTAGTGTTTATAATGTTACCTCATCAGCATAGCAGGTATCTATGGTAGTGTTTACAATAATACCTCATCAGCATAGCAGGTATCTATGGTAGTGTTTATAATAATACCTCATCAGCATAGCAGGTATCTATGGTAGTGTTTATAATGTTACCTCATCAGTATAGCAGGTATCTATGGTAGTGTTTATAATACCTCATCAGCATAGCAGGTATCTATGGTAGTGTTTATAATAATACCTCATCAGTATACCAGGTATCTATGGTAGTGTTTATAATAATACCTCATCAGCATAGCAGGTATCAATGGAAGTGTTTATAATAATACCTCATCAGCATAGCAGGTATCTATGGTAGTGTTTATAATAATACCTCATCAGCATAGCAGGTATCTATGGTAGTGTTTATAATAATACCTCATCAGCATAGCAGGTATCTATGGTAGTGTTTATAATAATACCTCATCAGTATACCAGGTATCTATGGTAGTGTTTATAATAATACCTCATCAGTATAGCAGGTATCTATGGTAGTGTTTATAATGTTACCTCATCAGTATAGCAGGTATCTATGGTAGTGTTTATAATAATACCTCATCAGCATAGCAGGTATCTATGGTAGTGTTTATAATAATACCTCATCAGTATAGCAGGTATCTATGGTAGTGTTTATAATAATACCTCATCAGCATAGCAGGTATCAATGGTAGTGTTTATAATAATACCTCATCAGTATACCAGGTATCTATGGTAGTGTTTATAATGTTACCTCATCAGCATAGCAGGTATCTATGGTAGTGTTTATAATAATACCTCATCAGTATACCAGGTATCTATGGTAGTGTTTATAATAATACCTCATCAGCATAGCAGGTATCTATGGTAGTGTTTATAATAATACCTCATCAGTATACCAGGTATCTATGGTAGTGTTTATAATAATATCTCATCAGTATACCAGGTATCTATGGTAGTGTTTATAATAATACCTCATCAGTATACCAGGTATCTATGGTAGTGTTTATAATGTTACCTCATCAGCATAGCAGGTATCAATGGTAGTGTTTATAATAATACCTCATCAGTATAGCAGGTATCTATGGTAGTGTTTATAATGTTACCTCATCAGTATACCAGGTATCTATGGTAGTGTTTATAATAATACCTCATCAGCATAGCAGGTATCTATGATAGTGTTTATAAAAATACCTCATCAGTATACCAGGTATCTATGGTAGTGTTTATAATAATACCTCATCAGCATAGCAGGTATTTATACACTACTCCTACCCCAAACGATTCAATAAAATGAAATATTCTATTCGGTCTCTGTTGTCATTCAGTTAAATCTGTACTTGATTGCTCCCTGTTTCCAATGTGGAATAGAGGTCTAATTGACATTTGTTTCCAGTTGGATGTTTTCAAAATCTGTAATGTTTACACGAATTCTGATTATTTCCAGGGATACACAACATCCTGAAATATATGTAGACAATGCTTTTAGATAGAATACTATATTTCCTTTGACAGAGGGATGCTGAATGTAACAAATGGCTCAATTTAGCCCACTCTGAAGGATAGTTGGTTTAGCCTCTTGTACATACCTGTGCTAAAAGGTCAAACTCTGTTTCTAATCTGCTGAACACAGATTGTGCACTAGACATTACCAAGGTACAATTCCTCTGAGATTTAAAGTTGAGCTCTATCATGTAAATATAAACATAAATATAAAAATATCATGTAAATATAAACATAAATATACAAATATCATGTAAATCATGTAAAAGGCCCTGAAGCCAATCTGCTGAATGTAAGCCAGTGGAGGCTGCTCAGGGGAGGACGGCTCAAAATAATGGCTGTAACGGAGCGAACGGAACGGCATCAAACACATGGAAACCATGGAAACCATGTGTTTCATGTATCCGATACCATTCCACTCATTCTAGCCGTTACCACGAGCCCGTCCTCCCCAATTAAGGTGCCACGACCTCCTGTGGTGTAAGCCTATACTGTATGGCTGCGTTTACACAGGCAGCCCAATTCTGATCGTTTGCCTTTTGACCAATCAGATTAGAGCTTTTGTCAACAATTGGGCAAAAGATCAGAACTGGGCTGCTTGTACAAATGCAGTCTACACGTAAACAACAGAGCTCAATACACTGATACAATCAGATCATGAAGCCTGCCTAACGAGTATGTGTAGTACTGTGTATAGTACAGTAAGTAGCGTGGCTGGTTCCCACGGTTGCTGTGGGATACTTCAGTTCCTTGTTGTTTCCCCCCTTTAAAACACCACATTCATTAATACAGTATAGTGTCCTGCTTTCCTGCTCAGTCTCTCTCCTTTTGTCTTCATTGATAGAACTATGTGTGGTTAGTTACTGCTTCCAACAACACCTCCGGATGTTTTCGCTCATCCCACTCCTCATGCCGTGGACTGGACTCCCTCTTTGGTAGGATATGCTTGGAATCAAAAAGGCAAATTAAACGCCCTAATTGGTTTCTGTGGGATAGGTAAAACAGATTTAAATTGATTGCCATTAATTGTCTTTTGTGAGACCACATTATCTTCCACAATTCGAGGAGGCTTTAACCAAACCAATTAATTTGCTTCGCTCCCCTCCTTTCCTTCCCTCTCTCTCTCACTTTCTTTCGACTCTTGTATTTCTCTCGCTCTCTTTCTGTAACACCACTGTTTCTCAGGCCAGATGTCAATACCTCTCTCCTCTCTTTCTGTCATACCACCGTTTCCCACATATGCTGAGCACTTGTTGGCTGCTTTTCCTTCACTTTGCGGTCCAACTCATCCCAAACCATCTCAATTTGGTTGAGGTCGGGTGATTGTGGGGGCCAGGTCATCTGATGCAGCACTCCATCACTCTCCTTCTTGCTCAAATAGCCCTTACACAGCCTGGAGGTGTGTTGGGTCATTGTCCTGTTGAAAAACAAATGATAGTCCTACTAAGTGCAAACCAGGTGGGATGGTGTATCGCTGCAGAATGCTGTGGTAGCCATGCTGGTTAAGCGTGTTTTGAAATCTAAATAAATCACAGACAGTGTCACCAGCAAAGCACCCCCACACCATCACACCTCCTACTCCATGCTTCACGGCGGGAACCACACGTGCAGAGATCATCCATTCACCTACTCTGCACGGAGGTTGGAACCAAAAATTTCACATTTGGACTCATCAGAGCAAAGAAAATATTTCCACCAGTCTATTGTCCATTGCTCGTGTTTTTTGGCCCAAGCAAGTCTCTTGTTCTTATTGGTGTCCTTTAGTAGTGGTTTCTTTGCAGCAATTTGACCATGAAGGCCTGATTTATGCACTGTCTGTTACTTAAACTCTGTGAAGCATTTATTTGGGCTGCAATTTCTGAGGCTGGTAACTCTAATGAACTTATCCTCTGCAGCAGAGGCAACTCTGGGTCTTCCTTTCCTGTGGTGGTGCTCATGAGAGCCAGTTTCATCATAGCGCTTTATGGTTTTTGTGACTGCACTTGAAGAAACGTTCAATATTCTTGACATGGTCCGCATTGACTGACATATTGATGGACTGTCATTTCTCTTTGCTTATTTGAGCTGTTATTGCCATAATATGAACTTTGTCTTTTACCAAATAGGGCTATCTTCTGTATACCACCCCTACCTCGTCACAACTTAATTGATTGGCTCAAACGCAGAAAGAAGGAAAAAAATTCCAAATTAACTTTTAACAAGGCACACCTGTTAATTAAAACGCATGCTAGGTGACTACCTCATGAAGAGAGAATGCCAAGAGTGTGCAAAGCGGTCATCAAGGCAAAGGGTGGCTACTTTGACCAATCTCAAAACTCAAATATATTATGATTTGTTTAACACTTTTTTTGGTCACTACATGATTCCATGTGTGTTATTTCATAGTTTTGATGTCTTCACTATAATTCTAAAATATAGAAAATAGTAAAAAATAAAGAAAACGCCTTCAATGAGTAGGTGTGTCCAAACCTTTGACTGGTACTGTAATTCCACTTTGACTTTATGGGGTATTGTGTGTAGGCCAGCGAGACGAAAATCTCAAATTATTCAATTTTAAATTTAGGCCGAACACAACAAAATGTGGAAAAAGTTGAGGGGTGTGAACACTTTCTGATGTCACTATGCATTTGGAAAGTATTCAGACCCCTTGACCTTTTCCACATTTTGTTACAGTACAACTTGATTGTAAAATGGATTTAAAAAATAATAATCTTCATCAAACTAAACACAATACCCTTGAATGACAAAGCAAAAACAGATTTTTGGAAATGTTAATACAAGGTCCCACAGTTGGCAGCGTATGTCAGAGCAAACACCAAGCCATGAGGTCGAAGGAATTGCCTGTAGAGCTTCTAGACAGGATTGTGTCGAGGCACAGATCTGGGAAAGGGTACCAAAAAAATGTCAGCAGCATTGAAAGTACCCAAGAACAGTGGCCTCCATCGATTCTTAAATGGAAGAAGTTTGGAACCACCAAGACTCTTCCTAGAGCTGGCCACCCGGCCAAACTGAGCAATCGGGGGAGAAGGGCGAACCTGATGGGCACTCTGACAGAGCTCTAGAGTTCGTCTGTGGAGATGGGAGAACCTTCCAAAGTACGACCATCTCTGCAGCACTCCACCAATCAGGCCTTTATGGTAGAGTGGCCAGACGGAAGCCACTCCTCAGTAAAAGGCACATGACAGCCCACTTGGAGTTGCCAAAAGGCAGCTAAAGGACTCTCAGATCATGAGAAACAAGATTCTCTGGTCTGATGAAATCAAGATTGAACTCTTTGGCCTGAATGACAAGCGTCACGTCTGGAGGAAACCTGGCACCATCCCTACGGTGAAGCATGGTGGTGAGGGGATGTTTTTCAGCGGCAGGGACTGGGAGACCAGTCAGGAATGAGGGAAAGATAAACGGAGCAAAGTACAGAGAGATCCTTGATTAAAACCTGCTCCAGAGCACTCAGGACTTTAGACTGGGGTGAAGGTTTACCTTCCAACAGGACAATGACCCAAAGGACACAGCCAAGACAACGCAGGAGTGGCTTCGGGATAAGTCTCTGAATGTCCTTGAGTGGCCCAGCCAGAGCCCAGACTTGAACCCGATCTAACATCTCTGGAGAGACCTGAAAATAGCTGTGCAACATCGCTCCCCATCCAACCTGACAGAACTTGAGAGGATCTGCAGAGAAGAATGGGATAAACTCCCCAAATACAGGTGTGCCAAGCTTGTTGCATCATACCCAAGAAGACTTGAGGCTGTAATCGCTGCCAACGGTGCTTCAACAAAGTACTGAGTGCAGGGTCTGAATACTTACGTAAATGTGATATTTCCATTTTTTATTTGTAATAGATTTGCAAAATTTTCTAAAAAACATTTTTTTGGTTTTGTCATTATGGGGTATTGTGTGTAAATTGATGAGAAAAAAACAATAACAATTTAGTCCATTTTAGAATAAGGCTGTAAGGCAACAAAATGTGGATAAAGTCAAGAGGTCTGAATACATTCTGTATGCACTGTATGTGTACATGACCAATCCAATTTGATGACTAAGGGTTGAAAGATTCCCTCACTTCTCAGAAAGGGAGTTTTGTGATTGTGGTAGATTTCCCCCAATTCTACTTAGTTTACCTTGACTCATCATGACCGAAACTACACACACACACACGCACACACAAGCACACACACGCACGCACGCACGCACAGCCACGCACCCTATGCACATTACATTGTGAAAAAGCATTTCTTACCATAAAGTAACAACAAAATGCCAACAGTAAACCTGCCTTTCAACTTTATTTACAGTCAATTAAATGTATAAAGTTCAAAGGTTTTGTCAACTATTTCTTTCTTATTTTGTGTATATTTCCTCCATATTACAATGTCCTCTTGTTGTAAAAGAAGCATTTGGACCTACGTATTCATCATCACAGACCTCGTGTTGTTTCTATGTCAGAAAGACAGAAACTTTGAGACCTAACTATCATTCTTCTCGTCCCGACAGCTCCTCCTGCCACCACAGCAGATCTCATGATGTTCCTGTGAGAAAGTAGAGAGACGCTCATAGACGGCACAAAGCACTTTTAAAGAATACAGCAGCATACTGTATGAAACCCAGGGATGCATTCATGAACACAATGTTTAAAAGTGTTAGAAAAAAACGTTGGGGTACCAATCAAACAAGAATTCAATGAATTCAATCATTAAAACTGACTGGTACCCAGGCTACTCTAACAAATCCTAGTTATGTCAGAAAGAAGAAGAATGACTTGGTGTAGATGGTAACATACCAAGTCAGACATTTGGTTCATGCCACATTCGAAGGTTGACTCTCCACTCTCATATTTCTTGTTGTGTTCTATGACCCTGGTCCTACACTCTAGCCAGATCTTCTTGCGCTTGGCTTCCTCCTCCTTGGATTTGTACTTCTTCCCTGTAAATACACACATTCTGTAAATGAGAATTATAAGTACTTTGTGCAGTGTACAAGATTTTCAGTCTCATCACTGTATTCTTCGTGTTGTATTGAAGTGTTCTGTCTACATGACGAACACAGGCTAGGATTGTTTTTCCGACAGGGCGTATTTGATACAGCCCCCCAAAAAACTCAAAGCCTGGGGAGAAGGAAACATGCATTGTCTGTGTGAATTAATCTCATCATGATCATGCGACAGTGGGGTACATGCTACAATTATCAATTATGCATAAAACAAATCTAATTTTGTTTTGAGTTTTGTAGCACAAGCAATTGACACAAGCACAGCCCTGTGTTTTATAAGCCCATATGGGCTGTGTAACCAAATTGTGTGACACTGAAGAAGAAGAAAAAAACGTATTACAAGAAAGCAATCACATTCTATCAGGTACACAGAGAAAAAAAGCGTACTCAAACAAAAGAAAAACTCCAACACACTGGTAATCTTGATGCTTACAACAATTTAATGGATCTTATTTAACCTATCATTATTACCATGTTCTTCTTTCCACTCTTCAAACTCTTTGTCCACATCTTGACGTTCACTTGCCATATTCACTCACAGCCACAACCAGAAGAAGCTTCAAACTGAAAAAACATGACAAATTATGTCCTATGTGCAACTATATTTATTAAAGCCACAATCCTAAATTGTGAGTTTATGAATAGTAGTTCTAAATTCATGAGGCTTTATATTCTTCATGAATCAATGGGTTCCTTCAGAAAGTATACACACTCCTGAAAAAAAAAAAAGTGGAATTAAAATGGATGTAATTCCCAACTATTTATACAAAATACTCTAATGTCAAAGTGTAAGACACATTCTAACATTTGTCTTCTCCTGCTGAAAAGGTACATTTGTCTCTCAGTGTCTGTTGGAAAGCAGACAACCAGATTCTCCTGTAGGATTTTGCCGTTGCTTAGCGTGATTCTGTTTTTTTTATCCTAAAAAAACTCCCCATACCTTGCCAATGACAAGCATACCCATAACCACCATGCTTTAAAATATGAAGAGTGGTACTCAGTGATGTGTACAGTTGAAATAGGAAGTTCACATACACCTTAGCCAAATACATTTAAATGCAGTTTTTCACAATTCCTGACATTTAATCCAAGTGGATATTCCCTGTCTTAGGTCAGTTAGGATCACCACTTTAGTTTAAGAATGTGAAATGTCAGAATAATAGTAGAGAGAAAGATTTATTTTAGCTTTTGTTTCTGTCATCACATTCCCAGTGGGTCAAAAGTTTACATACACTCAATTAGTATTTGGCAACATTGCCTTTAAATTGATTAACTTGGGTCAAACGTGTCGGGTAGCCTTCCACAAGCTTCCCACAATAAATTGGGTGAATTTTGACCCAAGCCATTTTGCCACAACTTTGGAAGTATGCTTGGGGTCATTGTCCATTTGGAAGACCCATTTGCGACCAAGATTTAACTTCCTGACTGATGTCTTGAGATGTTGCTTCAATATATCCACATAATTTTCCTCCTCAGGATGCCATCTATTTTGTGAAGTGCACCAGTCCCTCCTGCAGCTAAGCACCCCCACAACATGATGCTGCCACCCTCGTGCTTCATGGTTGGGATGGTGTTCTTCGGCTTGCAAGCTTCCCTTTTTCCTCCAAACATAACGGTGATCATTATGACCAAACAGTTCTATTTTTGTTTCATCAGACCAGAGGACATTTCTACAATAAGTACGGTCTTTGTCCCCATGTGCAGTTGCAAACCGTAGTCTGGCTTTTTTATGGCGGTTTTGGAGCAGTGTCTTCTTCCTTGCTGAGCGGCCTTCAGGTTATGTCAATATTCGACTCGTTTTATATTGTGGAAATAGATACTTTGGTACCGGTTTCCTCCAGCATCTTCTGTTTTGGGATTGATTTGCACTTTTCGCACCAAAGTACGTTCATCTCTAGGAGACAGAACGCGTCTCCTTCCTGAGCAGAATGATGGCTGCGTAGTCCCATGGTATTTATACTTGCATACTATTGTTTGTACCGATGAACGTAGTACCTTCAGGCTAGTGGTCGACCGATTAATCGGTAATCTGTATTTTTGGCCACCGATTTGCCGATTTTTTTGTGATTTTGGTTTACACCTTTATTTAACTAGGCAAGTCAGATTAAGAACACATTCTTATTTTCAAGGGCGGCCTAGGAACGGGGGTTAACTGCCTTGTTCAGGGGGGATTCGGGGGATTCGTTTTTGCAACCTTCTGGATACTAGTCCATTGCTCTAACCACCTGCCTTACATTGCACTCCACGAGGAGCCTGCATGGCAGGCTGACTACCTGTTACGCGAGGGCAGCAAGAAACCAAGGTAAGTCGCTAGCTAGCATTAAACTTTTCTTATAAAAAACTTTCAATCTTAACATAATCACTAGTTAACTACACATTTACATTCACATTTTAGTCATTTAGCAGGCGCTCTTATCCAGAGCAACTTACAGTAGTGAATGCATACATTTCATTTCATGCATTTTTTTATTTTTTTTAATATATATATATATTTTTGTACTGGCCCCCCATGGGAATCGAACCCACAACCCTGGCGTTGAACACACCATGCTGGCATTGCAAACACCATGCTCTATCAACTGAGCCACAGGGGAGACATGGTTGATGATATTACTAGTTTATCTAACGTGTCCTGCATTGCATATAATCGATGCGGTGCCTGTTAATTTTTCATCGAATCACAGCCTACTTCAACAAACGGGTGATTTAACAATCACATTTGCGAAAAAAGCACTGTCGTTGCACCAATGTCTTGGCTGATTTCTTTTGATTTTCCCATGATGTCAAGCAAAGAGGCACTGAGTTTGAAAGTAGGCCTTGAAATACATCCACAGGTACACCTCCAGTTGACTCAAATTATGTCAATTAGCCTATCAGAAGCTTCTAAAGCCATGACATCTTTTCTGGAATTTTCCAAGCTGTTTAAAGGCACAGTCAACCTAGTGTATGTAAACTTCTGACCCACTGGAATTGTGATACAGTGAATTATAAGTGAAAAAATCTGTCTATAAACAATTGTTGGAAAAATTACTTGTGTCATGCACAAAGTAGATATCCTAACCGACTTGCCATAACTATAGTTTGTTAACAAGAAATTTGTGGAGTGGTTGAAAAACGAGTTTTAATGACTCCAACCTAAGTGTATGTAAACTTCCGACTTCAACTGTATTTGCCCCAAACAAAACGCTTTGTATTCAGGACATAAAAGTTCATTTCTTTGCCACATTATTTGCTGTTTTACTTCAGTGCCTTGTTGCCAACAGAATGCATGTTTTGGAATATTGTTTATTCTGTACAGGCTTCCTTTTCACTCTGTCATTTAGGTTAGTATTGTGGAGTAACTACAATGTTGTTGATCCATCCTCAGTTTTCTCCCGTCACAGCTTTTAAACTCTGTAACTGTTTTAAAGTCACAATTGACCTCATGGTGAAATCTCTGATTGGTTTCCTTCCTCTCCGGCAACGGAGTTAGAAAGGATGCCTGTATCTTTGTTGTGATTGGATGGTGTATCAATACACCCAAAGTGTAATTAATAACTTCACCATGCTCAAAGGGATATTCAATGTCTGCTTCTTTCATTTTACCCATCTACCTATAGGTGCCCTTCTTTGCGAGGCATTGGAAAACCTCCCTGGTCTTTGTGGTTGAATCTGTTTGAAATTCACTGCTCGGCTGAGGGAACTTACATATTATTAATTTTATGTGTGGGGTACAGAGATGAGGTAGTCATTCAAAATCATAAATCATGTTAAAAACATGAAACTTATGTGACTTGTTAAGAAAATGTGCACTCCTGAGCATATCTAGGCTTGCCATAACAAAGGGGTTAAATACTTATTCACTCAAGACATTTCAGATTTTCATTTTTTATTAATTTGTAAAAAATAAAAAATAAATAAAACACCTTTGACATTGTGGGGTATTGTGTGCAGGCCAGTGACACAAAATCTCTATTTAATACATTTCAAACTCAGGCAGTAACACAACAAAATGTTTCTGAAGGCACTGTATACCTTTAATTGATTTTTGTTTTATTTAACTGAGCAAGTCAGTTAATTTAAGAACAAATTCTTATTTACAATGACGGCCTACACCGGCCAAACCCAGACGACGCCAGGCCAATTGTGCACCGCCCTATGGGACTCCCAATCACGGCCGGATGTGCACCGCCCAATGGGACTCCCAATCACGGCCGGTTGTGCACCGCCCTATGGGAATCCCAATCACGGCTGGTGTGATACAGCCTGGGTTCCAACCAGGGTGTCTGTAGTGACACCTCAAGCACTGAGATGCAGAGTCTTAGACCGCTGCGCCACTCGGGAGCCCACAGGGAATTGACCATGGAACAGCTGTACAGATTGAAGATTCTACCTTTGATTTTGATTTTATTTGGATCTCTTTTAGTCCCCATTTGGACTAATCTTCCAAGAGTCCTTAAATATTAAAATACAATTTATATACGAACACATTTTCACATATAACACACTATTACAAACATACATAATATACTAACGTAATAAAAATAAATAATCAATCTAAAAAATTTGAATTCTTCATCTACTGTAATCCCACAACATTTCTGTGTATTATATTTAAATTGTTTTAAAATAATGTTTAAATGTATATATTGAAAGGTTTCTTGTTTGCTCAGTTAATTTATTCCATTTCTTTATTGCTCTAAATCGAAATGTTCGAAACCTTTAATGAAGCTATTAGTAAAAACGATCCTCAGACAATATTGTCATACTCTATGTGAGAGAAAATATAGTTACTTTCCCTTACCTGTTCCAGAGTGCAGGAGCAAAAATAGGATTTCAAATAAGCAGTGCAGATACTCACTAACGAAGGGAGGGATGGGGGACGGACGTCAGAGGAAAAGTGACGTGTATGGTCAATGGAGAGGAAGTCGTATTTCTTTGCTCAATGTTATATTCTCTCGTTAGCTGCCAACCTTTATTCTCATAGTTGAAACACCAGATTTGTCATGTAAACTGCCAAAAGTGTATTTGGTAAATGGAATCGGATAAAGATACCTATCAGATGCACTATGTGTGTAGGTTACTATTTACTAACACTACAAACCCTTTCTACACTTGACTCGATGTAAGCGTTTTGTGGATTATTAATCTAACAATCATAATATCAAAGTTTAGCGCACAGTAGGGTTGTACTGTACAAAACGATGAGAAATACCTTCTGAAAAGCTGTGAATCTGGTATTTTCTCCTGTAAACACCCAACGGACAAAATGAAAGTTAGAAAATGGTACCGCCCACTTCCTGACGCAGAACCATAGATATATATTCATATAGAACGGTTTTGGCTTAAAACACATTGCTTTCTATGAAAAATAACCCATCTATAAAATTATTTATTCTCTGTAATGCTTTGGAGCGTGATGCCCGTGTGGTGAGATACTGTAACTCGATCCGTTGCTACAGTATATGACGACACGAGTACTTATTTCAAGAAGCGCTTGTATTGCAGTTAATTGAGTCTTTGATTTCATAAAATATCTTTGAGGAGTAAACAGGGAAACAACAACGAGTCGCAGACAGTTCGCAATAGAACATACCAGAGTATTGTTTACTAGGCCATCATCTGGTTCTCATGTTGTGTCACCTCTATCAGTCCTATTGGAATACTATTGTTCTACCTTTTTTTCTATTGAAAATCAAAGTCATCCGATTGGATCCTATATTTTTTTTAAAATCCGTTTTGTATTTGTTTTGTCACTGTAATCCGAATCCTAATACCAGTATTGCTATTTCCTTATTGGAAGGATGAATAAAGGAATATAGTATGGTTTCATTTTCAATTAAGACACAATGAAGATGGAATGTGTGTTTTTAAACGGTCTGTATCTCTGTATTACAGCAAGTCAAAAAAACATTAGTGCCAACTGGAAGTGTGACTTCTTTCCCTAATGATTTCCTAAGGCTGAGGTATTTTGTCAGGTATTTTGTTTGTTATTCCATACCAAGGCTAGATGAGGCTGAATGGCAAGTTGGCAACTAATTCATCTCATTGGTACATGACTGTTCAGTCTGTTTAATCTAATTTATCTCATTAGTACATGACTGTTCAGTCTGTTTAATATTCCATAATTGAAAATATGGATATCTTGGCTGAATGAACGTTTTTATCAAACCTTCAAAAGGGACATACATACACAATAAAGGAAGTTTTTAATTTACATCATTTATAGTCACAGCCTCTCCCTTTAATGTGCTTAACTAGAGGAATGTGATTGAGAAATGGTTTACAATAGGCAGGGTGGGGTTTAACTAGGGTAATGGGATGGAGAAATGGTTTACAATAGGCAGGGTGGGGTTTAACTAGGGGAATGGGATGGAGAAATGGTTTACAATAGGCAGGGTGAGGTTTAACTAGGGGAATGGGATGGAGAAATGGTTGTACAGTGTTGGACACAGTATAATCTGACTACCACACCTGTTTGACCTGGCTGTGATACTGTAGGACTACTCCACCTGTTTGACCTGGCTGTGATACTGTAGGACTACTCCACCTGTTTGACCTGGCTGTGATACTGTAGGACTACTCCACCTGTTTGACCTGGCTGTGATACTGTAGGACTACCCCACCTGTTTGACCTGGCTGTGATACTGTAGGACTACCCCACCTGTTTGACCTGGCTGTGATACTGTAGGACTACCACACCTGTTTGACCTGGCTGTGATACTGTAGGTCTACTTATGTTACTTTACTGAGTCTATTCAGGAACCATTCAATGTCCTGCATGTGTGTTAACCATGGCAACCAGCATTGTAAACAAGGAGATGTGCAGAATAAGAATCAGCCTCTGTGTGTGTGGATCTTTTCACCTTAATGTATTTTCATTTAGCCAGGCCCATTTTTTCAAAGAAACACCATATATTTAAACCTCTAGTTGAGTAATGTAAGGAATCTATTGCTTCAGTCCTTGTTTCCTTTTCACTTTTTGTTACCTGGTAAATAACCGAAAACCATGGATAACCACAAGGAGAATACGGTGAGGAAACTGTCCATCTTTTTAAATAAACACCATTTATTTAAATCTCTAGTTGAGTATAATAAGTAGATTTGTCCAGGTCACAAAATAATTGTAAAAATTGTGGTGAACAGCGCCACACTCAGGCAGAAAACTGAATGTCCTATTCTCAGCCAGGCTCATCTTTTCATAGAAAATACTATTTAATTATATCTCTATTTGAGTAAAATAAATAGTTTTGTTGTGATCACAAGAAAATCCTAACATTTCAAGGAAAGAGAGCCACAGTCAGGCAGAAAAAAACTGAATATTCTATCATAAAGTGAAAACAATTAGTTTCCCTGGCTGTTAAATGGCTGCTACTTAGAAATACTATAACAGTACATTAATAGATGACATTCACTGCTATTAACCGGTCTCCAATATAAGTGCATAGCTTACACAGACCCACCAAAGACCTTTAATAAATCTCCATGTGAAAAGACGTCCAATGGTCTGTTTTGTAAACAAGCTCAATGTATTCCAACACTGGTGCTGACCATTCTCTTGTCCCTGCTCTTTCTTCTTCTTTAGGATTTGGTTGGCGGATCGCATCCAACTTTCATGTGCATACACCACCACCTACTGTACTGGTGAGTGTTGCCATTCACGGCCTACCTACATTCAATTCTTGATACGGTAATACAACATTCAAAAAAAGGACAATTACACTGCCAACTATTAGTCCTCACTAAAAACCCCACCACCCCATTCCACTATTTAACCTTATCTAATCCTACTCCAGGCCAACGGTCTGGGAGGGCAGAACACTACCACTCAACACCCCCTTGAAATATTCTGCAGTAAAACCTCGCAATCCCAAGTACTTCTCTGCAGCTGCCACCACAACCTCTATTTTCTGTGATTTACATTCCATTTCTGCAGTACAGTTGTCAACCAGGGCTATGAATGCTAAGAAACCCACACTACTGAAGCACATTTTATTCCCATCCCATCTCTATTGGTCTCTGCCTACTCACAGGAATCATCATAGGATCCCTCACCCTGTACCCATCTTCCTCCACCACTCTCTTCACTGCTTCACCATACGGCACATTCTGTTCAAATCTGACCCTGGCGACCTCAATCTGCCTTTCTCGCACCGAACACGTCAGATCTCCAGCTCCATGATCACACACACAGCTTACATGCAACTTTCTCCACTGTTACTACACATTCCTTCATCTCTACACATTCCCTACTGCACACTTCTCACATCTAGGAATCTTCCTCTTACACACTGCTGCAACATAAACTTGACACCTAAAAACACTGTAGTATTTTCGGGAACAAAAGCTCTCACGGGATAACTTGACCTTGTTGGCCAAAGACTCTCCTCCGTTTCCCCACGCTCTCCATCGGATCTGTGTCGCACCAAACAGCGGGAAACACAGACACCGGGAATCTTCAATTTCAACTGATCCTCCTCAACACTTAACATCACTCCTTTCAATGGCGCCCTGCTGTGGAGAACAAAGAAAGTCACATTTCTTGTCCCTAAATCCTTGATCCGGAGCGCCCGCTCCCTCTGGACTGAAGAAACATAATGAATCATCACTAATCCACTTCGAAGCGCTCTCACCAAGTCAACAGTCCCCAACCTCTTCTCCACCCAACCTGACACCACATATGGATCAACCAAAATGCAAGGATCCTCTCCACAAACCTCACTCCCACTGGGCCAGAATCATCCTTTTCACGAGGCTCGAACTTTGCAGTCCTCACGGCAGGTACTACATCCATACTCTCGTCAGGTTCCATCTCTGAACTACTGGAGCACGTATCCCTCTTTTTGCACTTAACGCCAACCTTCCTCATCACACCGCTTCCCTCTACACTCAGCTCCTTCTCGGCGGTCATCACTGCATCTGACACCGCATTTAATTCATCCTCACTCTCGTCACTTTCAATTTCCTTCTCTAGCTCTTTCAAAAATTCTGTTTGATCTTTCATTCCATATTCCATCAAAACATTTTCCACTTTCTCCTTTTTTCCTTATTCACCATCTTCTCCTTCACCAGATCTTCCAGAAGGTTTCTGCAACCCCCCACTATATATTTATTTATAATATGTTCTACTTTCTTTCTTTTTTCCTTGTCCGCAATTTTCTTTCATGACCAGCACCCCCCCTGAATTTCCTAGCTACATCGGATCAGCCAAACTGTTGTTCTTCTTTTTCTTTGGGGTTTAACCACGGTTGGCATCCAATATGTTGCATTACCGCCCACAACTGGACTATATTATAAATCCATTATACTTTATGAAAAAGACACCCTTCCAACTAACCCTACACTCATTAAAAACCCACTACCCCCTTCCACTAATTTGACCCTATCTGCTCCTGCACCATGCCAACGGCCTGGGAGGACGGGACACCACCACTCAACACACCCTGTAACTCTTCTGAAGTCAAATCTCGAATGCCCCAATATTTGCAGCTGCCACCAAACTTCTTCTCCCAGCCTTCTTCTTTAAAATTCCTGCTGGAGTGAAGGACATTCAATCTAGCACAGCAGGTCTGGGGCAAGGTAGCACGTCCGGTGAACAGGTCAGGGCTCCATAGCTGCAAGCAGAACAGTTAAAACTGGAACAGCAGCACGACCAGGTGGACTGGGAACAGCCAGGAGTCATCAGGCCAGGTAGTCCTGTGGCAAAGCTGTCATCAAAGCAAAGAGTGGCAACTTTTTTTTTGTATATATATTTTTATTCAAGTTTTACAAAATGTACGTCAATGTAAGTACAAAGATTTTGCCATATCCCAACCACCCTCCCTCCATACAACACATCCACCCAACCCCCCTAGTCCCTTCCCTACCTCTCCACCCTAAGTAAACCTTAGACAAACTTGCTTGGACTGGATAGCATTATAGGGCTGAGCAGACTTCCACTGGAGAAGAATTCTACGTCGAGCTAATAAGGATGTAAAAGCAACAGTATCGGCATGTGTGGGGTCCAAGGAGAGCAAGTCTTCTGGAATATCAAAGACAGTTATCAAGGGACAAGGCTGCAGGTTAATTTAAAGCACCTCATATAAAGTTTTAAAAGTAGAATCCCAGTAATTGTGTAGTTTAGAGCATTGAATGAACATGTGACTAAGGTCACATGGTGAGACATGACATCTATCACACTCATCATTTACATTTGGATATACAGTATGTCAGACAATCTGGATTTGGAAAGATGCACCCTATGTAAAATATTAAATTGTATGAGTCCAAGACCAGCACAAGATGTAGTGGAGCATACTCTATCAATCACCTCATTCCACCACTGTGGTGTAAATTCAACACCCAGGGGGGTTGTCACCTCCGCCTGGATGAGGGGGGTTGTCACCTCCGCCTGGACGGGGGGGTTGTCACCTTCGTCTGGATGAGGGGGGTTGTCACCTGCACCGGGATGAGGGGGGTTGTCACCTCCGCCTGGACGAGGGGGGTTGTCACCTTCGTCTGGAGGAGGGGGGTTGTCACCTGCGCCGGGACGAGGGGGGTTGTCACCTCCGCCTGGACGAGGGGGGTTGTCACCTTCGTCTGGATGAGGGGGGTTGTCACCTGCGCCTGGATGAGGGGGGTTGTCACCTCCGCCTGGACGAGGGGGGTTGTCACCTCCGCCTGGACGAGGGGGGTTGTCACCTCCGCCTGGATGAGGGGGGTTGTCACCTCCGTCTGGACGAGGGGGGTTGTCACCTCCGTCTGGACGAGGGGGGTTGTCACCTCCGCCTGGACGAGGGGGGTTGTCATCTCCGTCTGGATGAGGGGGGTTTTCACCTCCGCCTGGACGAGGGGGGTTGTCACCTCCGCCTGGACGAGGGGGGTTGTCACCTCCGCCTGGACGAGGGGGGTTGTCACCTCCGCCTGGACGAGGGGGGTTGTCACCTGCGTCTGGACGAGGGGGGTTGTCACCTCCGCCTGGACGAGGGGTTTAGACACCACAAAGGCCACAGTAACAGCCACAAATAGGAGGAGCACAAGAGACTTCCTTCTAGACAGGTGGAGGTAGAGAACACACAGACAGATTCAGTGTGCATATGGGCTTACACTCAATATATACAAATTATTCATTCATAAATTCCTAGGAATTTCTATTCAAAAGTACACATCTCTCTCTCTCACCTTATCTGATGCAACGCACACACGCACACACGCACACACGCACACAAACACACTCAGGAATGGCTTCTCCTTCTCCTGAAAGCACCAGGGATCTGGTGAACCACTGAGCAGAATCAGTTCTCATAGCCACCGGTTAGTCTACACTCAGACACAAGACAAACACAACAGACCATCAGTCAGAAAGCTAACGGAGCATAACCATGTACACCACAGGAGGTTGGTGGCACCTTAATTGGGGAGGAGGATAGGCTCGTGGTAATGACTGGAGCGGAATAAGTGGAATGAAATGAAATACACCAAACACATGGTTTCCAGCTCCGTTCCGGCCATTATTATAAGCGGTTCTCCCCTCAGCAGCCATGAAGGCCTGATTCAAGCAGTTTCCTCTGAACAGTTGATGTTGAGATGTGTCTGTTACTTGAACTCTATGAAGCATTTATTTGGGATGCAATTTCTGAGGCTGGAAACTCTCATGAACTTATCCTCTGCAGCAGAGGTATAGTAAGTAACTATGGGTCTTCCTTTCCTGTGGCGGTCTTCATGAGAGCCAGTTTCATCATAGCGCTTGATGGCTTTTGCGACTGCACACATTTTCTTGATTGACTGACCTTCATGTCTTAAAGTAATGATGGACTGTCGTTTCCCTTTGCTTATTTGAGCTGTTCTTGCCATAATATGGACTTGGTCTTTTACCAAATAGGGCTATCTTCTATGTACCACCCCTACCTTTTCACAACACAACTGATTGGCTCAAACACATTAAGAAGGAAAGAAATTCCACCAATTAACTTTTAACAAGGCACACCTGTTAATTGAAATGAATTCCAGGTGACCTCATGAAGCTGGTGGAGAGAATGCCAAGAGTGTTCAAAGCTGTCATTACTACATGATTCCATATGTGTTATTTCATAGTTTTCATGTCTTCACTATTATTCTAAAATGTTGAAAATAGTGAAAATAAAGAAAAACCCTTGAATGAGTAGGTTTGTCCAAACTTTTGACTGGTACTGTATGTCATTATAAAAGCATGGAATTTTTCCATGCGCTATGGGATTTTATGCATAAATAAGATAAAAATGTGTGCACCTTTCTGTCCAATGAGGTCATTTCTGGAGAATATTTCTGCAAGTAAAAATATGCTTAGCCTATACTTTAGAATAGGGAACACATTTTAAGTAGGTACTTTGTCCTTAATGGTCCCACATTGAAACACACATTGAATTTCCACCACAAATAGTTGCACAGGCATAAAACTTTTATTTTGTTAATTTTTTACATTTATTTACATTCGAACATCAGAATGATTTTTAGTGTTTTTTTGCGCATTAATAACATTCTTAGAACAGGACTATTTTCTGGATGTACTGTATAGTGAAATGTGTGACCTTCAACTACCAAAGAAATAATGCACAACATCTAAAAATGCTGGTTATTGCTACAAAAACTAAAATTTGCTTGAATTATTGCTCTGGTTTGTCTGTGTTAAGTCATCTTCACCCTCCGTAAGCTTCAGATGTCCTCTCCTGGATCTGTGTAGGGGAAATACAAAAACATTGACCATCAACAGAAACTGACTGACCAACGTACTGAACTATAGTGATAGCTAGTGTGCATTAATCACTGTGAATTACAAAGGTTAAGTTGATATGATCAGTTTGTGGGAAAATGTGATGAATTGCCAAATGGACTGAACTTTTGGCCTTGTGGACATATTTAGAAGAGATCTTAAAACACTTATTTTTTGCGTTGCTTTTCCTTCAGGAGCTTTTTAGTTGTTCAGTTTGTCATTCTTTTGTTTTGTATCTTATGTTTGTTGAGTAGTAAATATTTCAGATTTTATTTTCATTGTTTTTTAATAGTTTTTTTTGTGTGTGCGTTGCATTCCATGTCTGAAATGTGCTGTATAAATAACGTTTGATTGGATTTGATTTGGACTAATTTATATAAGTGTATGAGTTGTTTACAAGTAGCTCAGCTTCAATTCAACATGAATCTTTACTCAGTACACAAAGGCCCTTCTGTCTGGGATTATACACAGTAAGATTGTGGTTCAGCATCAACTCATCATGGTTACCGTTTCAATGATATGTAGTTAGGATAGGCACTGCTATTAGGTGAATGATATGTAGTTAGGATAGGCACTGCTATTAGGTGAATGATATGTAGTTAGAAACTAATACTATAGTAGCTGATGAGATAGTATGTGAGTATAGATATAGCTGTGATAGACACTAATACTATAGTAGCTAATGAGATAGTATGTGAGTATAGATATAGTTGTGATAGACACTAATACTATAGCAGCTAATGAGATAGTATGTGAGTATAGATATAGTTGTGATAGACACTAATACTATAGTAGCTAATGAGATAGTATGTGAGTATAGATATAGTTGTGATAGACACTAATACTATAGTAGCTAATGAGATAGTATGTGAGTATAGATATAGTTGCGATAGACACTGATGGCCGTCAGACTCACCCTTAGACCAGGGGGTAGCTGGAAGCGGTGGCGATGCCACACTGGTTGTGCTTGTTCCTGGACATCATGATGTAGCCTTTATCTCCCCATTCAAGGCCCCAGCTGGAACATACACATTGATCAACCACTGACTTAGCATTTAGCAATAGCATAACATCGTTCATCAAGCAACCACTGACTTAGCATTTAGCAATAGCATAACATCGTTCATCAAGCAACCACTGACTTAGCATTTAGCAATAGCATAACATCGTTCATCAAGCAACCACTGACTTAGCATTTAGCAATAGCATAACATAGTTCATTGATATTAGTGTGTCGGACTGTTTCCCCCACCTGTTTTTAGCATCACAGTTTGCTATGGGTACATCAGGAACCATGCTAACTAAAATACCCCCCCCCCCGCCCAGTCCTGTTATACCAGAGCCCATCTCTGACAGTACTGAGATTATGGAATGCAGCTGCAATGCCATTGATTTATGGTTGCTCTTGACCAATCCAATAGGCCTAGCTTCATTTGATACAGTATGCAATATGTTGTTGTTTACCTGTTCTTCACCAGCCAGTAGTCGTGGCCGTCATCACTAGTGCCATAGCCAACAGCCAGCACACCATGATCCAGATCATCACTACTGCACTCTGGCTCATCATAGACACCTGGGAATAAACAAACATTCCATTATTCTCAATATGCACCCAATGTCAGCCTGGTATCACTTTATATTTGTCACATTGTGAGGCTTTTGCAAAAGAAAGGGGTCACAGTTGTTGACGCCTAAGTCAATCTATTGCATTCAATGTACAAAACACACAGGGAGCATATACTTAGCAGAGCGACTTACAGGTGCAATTAGGGTTAAGTGCCTTGCTCAAGAGCACATTGACATATTTTCAAGTAGTCAGCTCAGGGATTCTAACCAGCAACCTTTTAACCACTAAGCTACCTGCTGCCCAGAACCGCAAGTCACAGTTATGAACAACCAGTTATGGAGTCAGTCTCAATGAAGCCTTCATAAGCCCTTTATAAGGCCTACATAAATGCTTCACAAATCATTCATAAGAAAATGTCATGCTATAAACTATATAAGGCTTATGCCACATTTGGTAAAGAACCAGATGTCAGGACCTGTTATTTGCTTATAAAAGATTTGTGAAGCATATACATGGGCCTTATCAAGGGTTTATGAAGGCGTCATTGCCCATTAGAGGTTTGAAGACAGGTGTAGGTTCAGGCTGGAGAGAGCCGTGTCTTAAAAGGCATAACATGATTCCTCTAGAGAGAGGTGTGTCCAAAAAGACCTCACCTGAGTCGTAGAGCTGGAAGGAGGAGTGTGCAGCATCGATAGCCACAGACACCGGTCCCACGGTGGCCACCGCCTGCTGCAGTGCGCTCTCGTCACCACTGGTCACATCAACAAACCCGCTGCAGGTGGCACCCACACTATCGGGCTTGTAGCGGCACTTCTTGTCCTGTCAAAGAAAGACGTTGTTAAATAAACACTACAGAAGCATAGTTGCTAGTTGTTTACGCCTTTCCATAGAAACATTTTATGAGGGCTTAGTTGCTAGTTGTTTATGGGTTTCCATAGAAACATTTTATGAGGGATTCCACAGCATTATTTTGACTGAGCGTAAAAATATGTATTCTTAAAACAGGTGTATCTACATTCAAATTGTCAAAAATAGCATGAACTAGTAGAAGTACAAGCACATACATCATAGTGAATTTAAAGCCTAAAACTCATACCTAAATGCATCGTTGTAAAATAATGCTCCTTTCTGTCAGAATCTATTGCACCGCTAAATATATACCATAGATGGCAGTGTTGTGCTACTTCCTTGAGTCAGAAAGGCGTCATAGCCCAGTGTTTTCAAACCTCTCCTCGGGGACCCCCAGACGTTACCCTTGATTAGCTGATTTACCTAATCAAGGGTTTCATAATTAGTCAACAAGCTCAATAAGGTGTGCTAGCTCTGGAAGTTCAAATACATGGAACGGCTGGGGGTCCATGAGGAGAGGTTTGAAAACCCCTGTCATGGCCTACTACTACGCTTTGTGCCCCACATTGGGAGAAGGATGACATTAAAAATGGACTGAAACATGGAAGGCCTAATGCGTTCATTAAGAAATGCACATTTTCGTTTTCCATTGGGAAATGTTTTTAAACATTTGTCCCTAATGAACACAACCCTTCCCATTGCTCACTGCTCAGTACTTACCTCAGCCTGGTAGGGGTAGGAGTCCTCAGTATCCACGCCTCCAGGGGCCAAGGACTTGATGTACTCAAAGGCCTGGTCCATGAGACCGCCCATGCAGCCCATGTTGCCGAAATCGCCGGAGCAGTCAACCAGCTGCTGCTCACTGAGGGACACCAGCTTATTGGTCTTCTTATAGTGCTGGCCTTCCAGAGATCCAGTCTGAGGGAGGGAGATGGGGAGTTAGAGAGACATGGCAGGGAGATGTAAATGTAAAATTAAGGACACTCACATTCTAATAGATGTACCTTTGCTAAGTTTTAGGGTCACAACCCACAGTGTTTTGAAAACAGCCGAATACAAAAATGGAAACATTTACAGACTGGGGATATTGTTTCTCTCTCACCACGCACAAGACGAAAGAGAACAAGTATTAGAACAGGCTGACCAATTACTCTACAGTGGAGGCTGGTGGGAGGAGCTGTAGGAGGTCTCAATGTAATGGCTGAAATGGAACGAACGGAACAGAGTCAAACATGTGGTTTCCATATGTTTGATGTTCCATTAATTCCATTCCAGCTTTTACAATGAGCCCATCCCCCTATAGCTCCTCCCACCAGCCTCTACTGCTCAACTACATCTGACTAGAGCAGAGTTTAGGTTGTAGTTAACGCACTCTCTTAACCCCTTCCCTCCCTCTCCCTCTCTTACCGCACTGAATGCCCAGCAGGAGCCGCACTGCTTCTGGTCCTTGATGGGGGTGACGTAGCCCTTGTCTCTCCAGTCCACGGTGGTGGGCAGGTCGTTGTCCCCAAGCATTGGGAAGAAAGTAGAGCCGCCGCGGGCCTTGGAGGTGTTGAAGGAGCCCAGGCAGCCCTGGGAGATGACGCGTCTGTACTCCTCGTTATCCTGCGATAGAGGGGCACAACAATAGATACACATACTAATTTATACATCATTTATATTAGATACATTGGTGGGGGATGAGGTAAGTTTTCCACTTACTATGTAAAACGCATTGAGAACCTTAGTTGGTAGAAAGGCTCTATATAAATCCAATCCGTTATAATAATTATTCATTATCAATGGACAAAATTATTTCAGAAAGACTATTTCTCTTGTTTTTTTTGGGGGGGGGTCTATCCTTCTATTGTTTTTCATTATTTGGTTCAGATAAAGGATACAGATCACAACATATTAACAAGTCCATAGTTCATCAAAATCATGTCCATTTAATTGTCAATTTAATCGTGTCAGTTTTCTTTATTAATCTATGAATGCTGTAAATCTGAAAATGGGACAGACAAAGAGAGATCCTTCTATTGTTCATTTAATCATTTTAAACTTCATAAATTGACATATACATATGTGATCTGTTCTATGTCTACAGTAACATGTTTCTGGGCCGTACCATGTCAGCGAAGTAGGTCATGCCCAGACGGTAGGACTTGATGCCCTGGTCAGCCAGCATGTTGTGAACCACTACCATCTTCCGGTTAGAGATCCAGGAGCTCATACGCTGAGCCTCCTCCACCTGAGAGCTGTAAGACTTCCCTGTAGGAGTCAAAGTCAGTTCATTCAAGGCCTTATTCAGACTTGAGATAAGTTGACTAAACATTACTATTTTTGACTTACAGTAAGTCCATGTCTTATTGACTTAAATCCATGTTAAATCTACTTATCTCAAGGCCCTCCGTGAGGAAACAATAGAAAACAATAAAGCCAGACGTTCAGGATTAACAGATGCCTCTATTAAATATCACCAAATATAATAACAAAATATGCAGGCTGTGAGTATTTCCAGACATTTTGTAGTTGTCTGTAAGCAGCTCTTATGAAAGAAATGGTTGTTGTCCTCCTTCTCTACATCACATTAAACAGGATAACGAGAGAGCAGAGGTTCAGATTGATAAGAAACATGAAGAAAAGAGGAGATAGTCAAACACTCCATTGTTGTCAATGATAAGAAGCTAAATTGAAACAAGCTGACATGAAAAGAGATGCTTCTCTTACCAAACTTCAGTTTCCAGGCATGGAACTCCAAGTCCTCCAATGAGAGGCTAGCGGCACTCGCCACCGCCAGAGCAGCAGCCACAACTACCAACAACTTCATTCTGAGGAGAAAGACAGCAGAGATTTACTAAGAACAACAGGAGACAGATCATACAGGGAGCTACAGTAAGCGTCAAATGTTTCTGAAACAGGAAGCATGTGTGTGTCTGTCTGTGTCTGTGGCTGTCTGAGTCTGTGGCTACTCACCTGTGTGCGTGTGTGTGTGTGTAGGATGTCTTGAAGGCACTGGCTGGTGATGGATAACTGTCACTCTGTCCTCTGCTTAAGTACTTGCTGTGGTTATTGTTCAGTCAGGTGCCTGTCACGAAGCCATAAACTTCAGCAGGGGAAGACACGGGGGCGAGACAGACCAGAGAATGCTTACCAGTCAATTTACTGGAAGAAAACAAGGTGTGGGAAATCACACTAGAACAGTTGCATGACAAACATGCCTTTGTTTTAGGGAACATCATGTCATTTAGATCTTCTTTATTGTAGACGTAAAAATTACATTAGTCTTTACAGTATTTGTGACAGAGCAAAAAAGACATACAAATTTAATTTGCAATCAACCAATCCAGTGGCGTGTACTCTTGGATGCCAAGGGAGGCCAAGCTTCTGCAAATAAATGACCAATACATTTTTTTAATAATAATACTAATTTATCTTTCGTCACTCTCTGTGTTTTCATAATTTTACATAAATTCCAAGTGGCTGAATTTCACCAGATATATCACCTGAGAGACAGAAACAGCCCCTCTCTGTCTAAGTATGTGTAGCCCATGTATCTGATGCTGTCTGGACCAAAAGAGTAAGACATGTTATTACATACAGCCGGGAAGAACTATTGGATATCAGAGCAATGTCAACTTACCAACATTACAACCAGTAATACAACTTTCCCGAATCGGATCCTTTGTTCGCACCACCACCCAGGACATTGGATCTAAACCAAGAGGCCGAACCAAAACAACGTCGCCACAGAAGAGGTAGACGGAGCAGCCTCCTGGTCAGACTTTGAAGGCATGCACACCACCCACCGCTTCCGAGTATATTACTCGCCAATGTCCAGTCTCTAGACAACAAGGTAGACGAAATTAGGACAATTGTTGCTTTCCAGAGAGACATCAGAGATGGTAACATTCTCTGTTTCACGGAAACATGGCTCTGTCGGGATATGTTGTCGAAGTTGGTACAGCCACCGGGATTCTTCATGCGTCGCTCCGACAGAAATAAACATCTCTCTGGGAAGAAGACAACAGCGCCTCTTCAACCTAAGGAGGCTGAAGAAATTTGCACAATTGAGAGCATCCTGTCGGGCTGTATCACCTCCTAGTACTGCAACTGCACCGTCTACAACCGCAAGGCTCTCCAGAAGGTGGTGCGGTCTGCACAACGCATCACCGGGGGCAAACTACCTGCCCTCCATGACACCTACAGCACCCGATGTCACAGGAAGGCCAAAAAGATCATCAAGGACAACAACCACCCGAGCCACTGCCTGTTCACCACGCTACCATCCAGAAGGCGAGGTCAGTACAGGTGCATCAAAGTTGGGACCGAGAGACTGAAAAACAGCTTCTATCTCAAGGCCATCAGACTGTTAAACAGCAATCACTAACACAGAGAGGCTGCTGCGTACATATAGACTCAAAATCATTGGCCACAATAAATGGATCACTAGTCACTTTAATAATGTCACTTTAATAATGTTTACATATCTTACATTACTCATCTCATATGTACATATATACTGTGTGGTTCTGCCCCTGAACAAGGCAGTTATCCCACTGTTCCTAGGCCATTATTGAAAATAATAATTTGTTCTTAACTGACTTGCCTAGTTAAATAAAGGTAAAATAAAAAATAAAATAAATAAAATAAAATGTTATACCATCTATTGCCTACGCGGCTCGGTCATCGCTGATCCATATCTTTATATGTACATATTCTTATTCCATCCCTTTTGATTTGTGTGTATTAGGCAGTTGTTGGGGAATTGTTAGATTACTTGTTAGATATTACTGCACTGTCGGAACTAGAAGCACAAACATTTCGCTACACTCGCATTAAACCCGGGATCGATTGAGATGAAAGCTGTATGCGTATGTCAACAGTTATTTGATGCAACATGATTACAGTGCTGTAGCATAATAACATACGTGAAATACCACGGAAACAATATTGACTGAATCACTTTGTTTCCAGAGCACATGTCGGCCTGAATTGGGTGAGATTCATTTTCTATTCAAGGTTTCCATCAACGGTGATGCTTCAACTTCTTTGCAAGAAATGACTAACGTGTCATTTACAGAATATTTTCATTTCCTCATTTCTCTTTTTTTTACTGGGTGTCACATGGTAGTGGTGTGTGCAGTGCTCTCCACTACCATGTCTTCCTATTGGTCTGTTTCGGGGGTGTCCAGATGTCCTGTGGTCATGGTCATTCCTCTTAAATAGGTGACGCTGGGAGGGCATAAGAGGAACACACACACACGTGACATCACAGCTGTTGGAGTATCTACTTCGTGTCCCACACATGTGTTTGATGTTTGGGTCATCTCACTGAGAACACGTTGGAACAAAAAATACCTTTACAGAATTTCTCTATTCTAAAATGGATTAAATTGTTTTTGCCTCAATAATCTACACATAATACCCCATAATGACAAAGCAAAAACAGGTTTTCAGACATTTTTGCAAATGTATATTTACAAAAAAACTGAAGTAGCACATTTACGTTAGTATTCAGACCCTTTACTCAGTACTTTGTTGAAGTACCTTTGGCAACGATTACAGCCTCAAGTCTTCTTGGGTATGACGTTACAAGCTTGGCACATCTGTATTTGGGGAGTTTCTCCCATTCTTCTCTGCAGATCCTCTCAAGTTCTGTCACGTTGGATGGGGAGCGTCGCTAAACAGCTATTTTCAGGTCTCTCCAGAAATGTTCAATCGGGTTCAAGTCCGGGCTCTGGCTGGGCCACTCAAGGACATTCAAAGACTTGACCCGAAGCACCTCCTGCGTTGGCTTGGCAGTGTGCTTAGGGTCATTATCCTAACCCTAAGTCTTCACCCCAGTCTGAGGTCCTGAGCGCTCTGGAGCAGGTTTTCATCAAGGATCTCTCTGTACTTTGCTCTGTTCATCTTTCCCTTGATCCTGACTAGTCCCTGCCGCTGAAAAACATCCCCACAGCATGATGCTGCCACCACCATGCTTCATTGTAGGGATGGTGCCAGGTTTCCTTCAGAGGTTTCCTCCAGACGTGATGCTTGGCATTGTCACGCTCTGACCTAAGAGAGCTGGTTTTTCTCTGTTTAGTTAGGTCAGGGTGTGATAAGGGGTGGGCATTCTATGTTGTTTTGTTTCTATGTTTTGGCCAGGTATGGTTTCCAATCAGAGGCAGCTGTCTATCGTTGTCTCTGATTGGAAGCCATACTTAGGCAGCCTTTTTTCCCCTTGGTTTTCGTGGGTAGTTGTTTTCTGTTTCATTTAGGTAACCTGACAGAACTGTTGGCTGTCATTTTGTTTCTTTGTCTAAGTGTTTCATTTCATTAAACTTAAATATGAGCACTCAACATGCTGCGCCTTGGTTCCCTCTATACGACGCCCGTTACAGGCATTCAGGCCAAAGAGTTCAATCTTGGTTTCATCAGACAAGAGAATCTTGTTTCCTTATGGTCTGAGAGTCCTTTAGGTGCCTTTTGGCAAACTCCAAGAGGGCTGTCAGGTGCCTTTTACTGAGGAGAGGCTTCCGTCTGGCCACTCTACCATTAAGGCCTGATTGGTGGAGTGCTGCAGAGATGGTTGTCCTTCTGGAAGGTTCTCCCATCTCCAAAGAGGAACTCTGGAGCTCTGTCAGAGTGACCATCGGGTTCTTGGTCACCTACCTGACCAAGGCCCTTCTCCCCCGATTTCTCAGTTTGGCCGGGTGGCCAACTCTAGGAAGAGTCTTGGTGGTTCCAAACTTCTTCCATTTAAGAATGATGGAGGCCACTGTGGTCTTGGGGACCTTCAACGCTGCAGACATTTTTTGGTACCCTTCCCCAGATCTGTGCCTTGACACAATCCTGTCTCAGAGCTCTACGGACAATTCTTTTGACCTCATGGCTTGGTTTTTGTTCTGACATGCAGTGTCAACTGTGGGACCTTATATAGACAGGTGTGTGCCTTTCCAAATCATGTCCAAGCAATTGAATTTACCACAGGTGGACTCCAATCAAGTTGGAGAAACATCTCAAGGAATATCAATGGAAACAGGATGCACCTGAGCTCAATTTCGAAGCTCATAGCAAATGGTCTGAATACTTTTGTAAATAAAGTATTTCTGTTTTTTATTTTTAATACATTTGCAAACATTTCTAAAAACCTGTTTTTTCGTTTTGTCACTCTGGGCTATTGTGTGTAGATTGATGAGGAATTTGTTTTATTTAATCCATTTTAGAATAAGGCTGTAACGTAACAAAATGTGGAAAAAGTGAAGGGGTCTGAATACTTTCTGAATGCGCTGTATGTCTCCTTCAATTTTCTTTTGACTTTTTTTGGGCCAAACATACATGTTTTGGCATTAGTATGAAATAGCAACACTGTAGCTAAGACAGATTTTGATGAATTACTACTCAAGAGTAGAGAACTCTTTCCTGCAGCAGCAACCTGCTATCATTCTGATCTTGTGTGAATTCAAGACATAGGTACTGAATGCCTGCTCTGTTCAAAAGCATAGCTTATTGTTGTATATTTCCATTAACAACAGTGCAGAACATCCTGTCTACCCACAAACTTCCTGTTAGAAGTTCAGCTTGGAAAGTTTCCCTTTCAATGTTTTTCACATAACTTTCCCTCCTAAGTCTCTCTCCCTCATTTTACCTGTCCTTAATCGTAGCCATTCTATGTGAAATATAGCTAATAAGTTATTTTAGTGACATAAGTGATATGCCACCAAAAGTGACACGTAAGGGAAAGTCAACGAGGAGGTATAACACGTTCTATGGAAAATAATGAACGAGGTGAACGGTGTGTTCCACGATCGTATTCAGCAATGCCAATAATGTTTTCAATTCAACTTTCGAAGCAACTTTTACATAGAACATGTAAGAATGAACTAAAGCCATTGATTACTACCATGCTGATATATCGTGCGTTATATAGAGAAATAATGCACTGTCCAGAATGCCCTTCAAGCCAGTCAGGAACAAGTATTCAACAGTACCTAATGTGTCAGCTTAAGTGACATATTTACAATGATTAAATGTCACTAAATCTGACAGAACTTTTCCAATGGTGAATTTCAGCATGGTCATTGTAGGACAATAGTCCTCATGAGGGCAGTGGACATGGACGTTTCTCCAAGTCACAAGACTTTCCTGTCAAAACAAAAGCCCCAGACAATATAATACAGTAAAAAGAAAAATGAAAAGGTAAGCCAAACGTTCTGATAGGAATGGCAATGAACTCAGTAAAACCTCGAAGTCAGCCTTCTTCTGGTCACATGTCTAGGTAGTTTATCTTTCTCAGAGCTATAAGAACACTGTATACAAAAAGTCTGTTCACTTTCTATGTTCTATTTTGGCAGGAAGGTAAGGTATGTAAATATGTACCTATATGTACATCAGTTAACTCGACTCGGTACTGTATATAGCCAAGTTATCTTTACTCATTGTGTATTTGTTCCTTGTGTTATTATTTTAACATTATTATATTATTTCTTTTTTTCTCTCAGCATTGTTGGGAAGGGCCCATAATTAAGCATTTCACTGTCAGTCTACACCCGTTGTTTACAAAGCATGTGACAAATAACATTTGATTTGATTGATTTGAAATCCATGAAGCTTTTCTTTGAACTGTGTGATGGGAAGACAGGAGTTGGTGCTGTCAGGTCATGCAGTCTGTTACACTCCAGCCAGAGAACCCTTCAGGTGTGTAGGAAATTACTAGCCTGGGTACCGGTCTGTTAAACTAACATTCCTCTAGCCTGGGTACCGGTCTTCAGAGACTAGCCTGGGTACCGGTCTGTTAAACTAACATTCCTCTAGCCTGGGTACCGGTCTTCAGAGACTAACCTGGGTACCGGTCTTCAGAGACTAACCTGGGTACCGGTCTTCAGAGACTAACCTGGGTACCGGTCTTCAGAGACTAACCTGGGTACCAGTTTGTTAAGCTAACATTCCTCTAGCCTGGGTACCGGTCTTCAGAGACTAACCTGGGTACCAGTTTGTTAAGCTAACATTCCTCTAGCCTGGGTACCGGTCTTCAGAGACTAACCTGGGTACCAGTTTGTTAAGCTAACATTCCTCTAGCCTGGGTACCAGTCTGTTTAGCTAACATTCCACTAGCCTGGGTACCAGTCTGTTAAGCTAACATTCCTCTAGCCTGGGTACCAATCTATTAAACTAACATTCCTCTAGCCTGGGTACCAGTCTGTTTAGCTAACATTCCTCTAGCCTGGGTACCTGTCTGTTCAGCTAACATTCCTCTAGCCTGGGTACCTGTGTGTTTAGCTAACATTCCTCTAGCCTGGGTACCAGTCTGTTTAGCTAACATTCCACTAGCCTGGGTACCAATCTGTTAAACTAACATTCCTCTAGCCTGGGTACCAGTCTGTTTAGCTAACATTCCACTAGCCTGGGTACCAGTCTGTTAAGCTAACATTCCTCTAGCCTGGGTACCAATCTGTTAAACTAACATTCCTCTAGCCTGGGTACCAGTCTGTTTAGCTAACATTCCTCTAGCCTGGGTACCTGTCTGTTTAGCTAACATTCCTCTAGCCTGGGTACCTGTCTGTTTAGCTAACATTCCTCTAGCCTGGGTACCAATCTGTTAAACTAACATTCCTCTAGCCTGGGTACCAGTCTGTTTAGCTAACATTCCTCTAGCCTGGGTACCTGTCTGTTTAGCTAACATTCCTCTAGCCTGGGTACCTGTCTGTTTAGCTAACATTCCTCTAGCCTGGGTACCAGTTTGTTAAGCTAACATTCCTCTAGCCTGGGTACCAGTCTGTTAAACTAACATTCCTCTAGCCTGGGTACCAGTTTGTTAAGCTAACATTCCTCTAGCCTGGGTACCAGTCTGTTTAGCTAACATTCCTCTAGCCTGTGTACCTGTCTGTTTAGCTAACATTCCACTGCTTGTACTCTGTGTCATGTTAGATTGTTCATATTTGAAGATTGCCAAAAGGCCAGTCTGTTTGGCAATGACACGGATTACAAGGAGTAGAGTGTTAACAGACTACTCTAAACAGACTGGTACAATACACTATTAACACTCATATAGAACTGGTTACATTACTGAGAGAAGATGTTGTTTAGTATTAACTCAGTTTTTGTATTAGGGGAAGACTTGCTGGGTGTGTGGTGTGTGGACCCCACGTATTTATAGAGAAATACATAAATGATATACAGGAAAAGAAAAGGCCATGACATTTATCAAATGAATTTGTCTGTTTTCAGAAGTGCAGTAACTGTATGTAAAATATTCTTTGTATGCATCTTATGCATTCATATCATAAAATGTCATAGTAATATCAAACCCCTTCGTTGCATTTTGACTACATTTATATGTATGTGTTATACTGTATTAGAATGTATTTAGCTAACATTTATTTTCAATCTGGGATTTCATGTATACTGTAGCTATCAGCTTGTGGGGGAGGTGTGCTGTCACCTAACCACCGAAAGTGACTTTCTGAATGAGACTGTGAGACCACCACAGTTGTACAGTAAAACCACAACACACCTGCAAGCTCACACGCACACACAGACCCTAACAGAAAAATCACATGATTTCACATGTGGATTAACCACTGAACACCTGGTATGGTGCTATGTGAGTTAAAGTGTGGATGCATAAAGTTAACAACCTATAATTCATTTACAGCTGGAGTCAAGTGACAAGTCTACTTGATTTGCAAGGAAGAACATATAACTAACTAGAAAGGAAGGAAAGTTCATAGATCAAGGTTGACAGTGTTTTTTCACGAGGTGTGTAGGTGGCAGTTGGCCAAACGTCTAATTTTGACTTGTGTTTGTGAGATCATGTTGATATTGTCACATGTCAGACTATGTCAAATGTTCATCGATGGGCCAGTGGTTCCATGGAAATGTTGCATGTGTTCATGTCGTTATTAGTCTATAGTACTGTGTGACATTTTGGCTGTGTTTACACATGCAGCCCAATTATGATCTTTTGTCTTTTTACTGGCAAAATATGTGATTTGTCAAAAGACCAATTATTGGGCAAAGATCAGAATTGGGCTGCCTGTATAAACGCAGCCAATGTGACAGACACTTTAGGCCAGCAAATGCACAGCCATTCTCTGACATTAAAACCTGGTTGCTGTCCAAGAAATGTCAAGGAACAAAGAAACTGGTCAGCTAACATACCAGAAATGTTGAAATCAATTTAACCAAAAAGGTCAAATCAGCTGAAAGTTAGGCTGCCAAAAAAACAACATTGAACAATGTTATCATCAACACATCCGTCATATTAAATAAGACATTAAAATAATTGTGTCAAACAGGCCTCAATTAATTAATTGTAATAAATAAGCATAATAAATGTGAAAGTAAGAATTTGTAAAGTTTTTTTTTTACATGACATGTCACTCCATCCCATGATCCTTCGCCTCACTTCGCCTGGTAACTGAATCTGGATCAGTTTGGGTTTCTATTACAGTAACTCAGATGACCTGCTGTCAGGTGGACAACATGTCATTCTGGTAACTGACTCTGGGTCAGTTTGGGTTTCTATTACAGTAACTCAGATGACCTGCTGTCTGGTGGACAATGTGTCATTCTGGTAACTGACTCTGGGTCAGTTTGGGTTTCTATTACAGTAACTCAGATGACCTGCTGTCTGGTGGACAACGTGTCATTCTGGTAACTGACTCTGGGTCAGTTTGGGTTTCTATTACAGTAACTCAGATGACCTGCTGTCTGGTGGACAACGTGTCATTCTGGTAACTGACTCTGGGTCAGTTTGGGTTTCTATTACAGTAACTCAGATGACCTGCTGTCTGGTGGACAACGTGTCATTCTAGTAACTGACTCTGGGTCAGTTTGGGTTTCTATTACAGTAACTCAGATGACCTGCTGTCTGGTGGACAACGTGTCATTCTGGTAACTGACTCTGGGTCAGTTTGGGTTTCTATTACAGTAACTCAGATGACCTGCTGTCTGGTGGACAACGTGTCATTCTGGTAACTGACTCTGGGTCAGTTTGGGTTTCTGTTACTATATATGATGTTGAAGATTATCATGTTACATGGCATATTTGTGGTCTAAGAAATAGCATTTATTTTCTTATTTATTATTTTGCCTTTATCTAACCAGCCATACAATGAGAAAACATTTACATTAGCAACCTTTAGGTTCCTCTGATGATCTAGAAAAACTCACAGTGTGATCACTGTGAATGGTCCTATGTGGCTCAGTCGGTAGAACACGGCGCTTACAACGCCATGGGTCGTAGATTTAATTCCCGCTGGGGCCATCCATATGAAAAATGCATGGCTGTAGGTTGCTTTTTGATTAAAGCGTCTGCTAAATGGCATATTATCATTATTATGTAACAAATACTGCTATTTTTTGGTTCCCACTGGTGTCATTCATGATCCTGTTCAATGTTGATACAGGAATATACCTAATGGGCATTCTTAACTCAAATTCTTCTCTATTTCAGTTCCCGTTTGGATATAAATGAACATGACCTATAGCAGTTATGCTCACTCAGATACTTTACTCTCTGTGCTGGCGGATGGCATTTTGCTTGTCTGGAGTACTAATGAGAACTCGCCACCAGAGGGCAGCACTGTCCATAGCTGCAAGTAAGTGGTTCACATTGACACCTCTGCATCAGCACATCGAAAAACAATGTGCATTCTAAGTTTCCCACGCCATGACCAATTACAATGAAAACATCCTCTATGGGGTGGACACTGATGATAGTCTACCACAAATATCAACAGAGCAGCAACACTTAACTCAGCAGGGAGACTTAACAGGGAGCCTACCTGGGAGCGTTGGAGGCATCTTCGATTACACATAACTCAAAATTCACAGCTCGTTCCCACTTTATAGGTGACAAAGTGTCAAATGGGGGTGGAACGGAATGGAATGAAAGGTCTTTGGATTGAGGCTGGAAAAGAACTCCAACCTTGAGAATTTGGAACTGAATTCTGTTTCAATTAATTTGCGCCCCACAAAACTATGTTGTTTACAATGATAACTCAAACATGATCATTTCAAGTGTCACATATACCTTCAGGCATTTGTTTATCCCCAGCTTTCCCAGCAGGCTAAATTGGACATGTAATGTGACTCTTACGGAATTTTCTGGTTGTAAATTGATCTTAGGAAAAGACAGTTGTATGCATGACAACGTCAACACGTGATAGGAAACATATTTTGGACAGATAACAAAAATGTCCTTTTACAACCAGACGTCCTGGTGATATCATTACAACCAGTTAGTTAACAACCAGATACTCTGATGATATCATTACAACCAGTTAGTTAACAACCAGACGTCCTGATGATATCATTACAACCACTTAGTTAACAACCAGACGTCCTGGTGATATCATTACAACCAGTTAGTTAACAACCAGATACTCTGATGATATCATTACAACCAGTTAGTTAACAACCAGACGTCCTGATGATATCATTACAACCAGTTAGTTAACAACCAGATACTCTGGTGATATCATTACAACCACTTAGTTAACAACCAGACGTCCTGGTGATATCATTACAACCAGTTAGTTAACAACCAGACGTCCTGGTGATATCATTACAACCAGTTAGTTAACAACCAGACGTCCTGGTGATATCATTACAACCAGTTAGTTAACAACCAGATACTCTGATGATATCATTACAACCAGTTAGTTAACAACCAGATACTCTGGTGATATCATTACAACCAGTTAGTTAACAACCAGATACTCTGGTGATATCATTGCTCCAGTTTTGCCTCTGGGTTCATACTTTTTACTTTATGCTGACTGGTCCATATAATAATGAAATAATTGGCCCATTTAATGATTAATAAGTGTTATTATCACTCAAAGAAATCCAGACAGATAGTGAAAGAAAGTCTGAATTTACCATAAAAATATTTATTGATAATTATATTATTTCTTGACAAAAGCAAGAGAAAGGACACACTAAGATTCGACTTTTAAAACGACAAAAAATGGTATGTATAAACAAACGACAGTAACAACAATGGAACACATTAAAATGATGAAATGCTTGATCAGCCGTTTGATATGCTGGGCTGATTGATGTTGTTGACTTACCGTAGTGTTTCCCTTCCTCTAACTAAACTATTAGTTCATATATAAACCAATACTATCAAACACCTTTATGTTCGCCTCCCTCATCCATTCTTCAATCATTTCTCATCCGTACCTCAACCATCCTTTAAGAAAGCACAACTAAAGTATTTCCAGAGCGCTGGCCAAATGAAGATTACATTTCAGAAATGCACATTAAAAAAAAAAAACTTTGAAAAAACAAACAGCATTATGATTACAGTCACAATCCAAATCCATACACAGCCAGTCCGATGGTCGCATGTCCATTTGTTTACATGCAGATAACTGCCCAGATAATATGGACGAGGATGAATACAGTGTCAACACAGAGAAGATAATCTGCAGTAGGGGGGTGTAGTGTAACAGTGGGCTACCAGATATCATCCATCTTTATTTGCTCTTCCCTGTGTCCAAAAGAAGTCTCTACCCCCTCTGCCTTTCTGTCAAAACCAGGTCACTGTTGCCAGCACCATGCCAGTGGCCTCCAATGTCTCTATGCTGCCGCAGCCACACAGCTGAGCCCCGAGCAGCGATAGGAGAGGAGAGGCCAGACGCCACAGAACACAGAGCATTGGTCACCAAAGCTGTACCCTTTTCTCTCTGTCTCTCTCTTTCTCTGCTCTGCTCTCCACGAGTCCAGCCTATGAGTCCTTATCTCCACGGTGTAAACACGCCGACCTGGACCCTCTTGGCTGGCACTACGGGCGACGAGAAGGTAGTGGGTGAGGGATAAAGAGGGACGAGGGGACGGGGAGGAGGGGGAAGAAAGGGCGCTTCAATGGTAGAGTTCCAGAGGTCCAAATTGGATCTGGTAATGGCTGGTCGGTGGCGACGGAGGGTCGTTAAAACCAGTACAGCTCCTTCCCTTTCTTGTGATGCTGGAGGCCTGGGGATGGAAAAAGAGAAAGCAGAAAACAATGAGAACGAGGCCAAACGGTTGTCCTGGCTGCTCCTGCTCTTTAATCCAAACAGTTTATTGGTCAAAGCTAATAGTAAGGACATTGATGTGGGGTGTGTGTGTGTGTGTGTGTGTGTGTGTGTGTGTGTGTGTGTGTGTGTGTGTGTGTGTGTGTGTGTGTGTGTGTGTGTGTGTGTGTGTGTGTGTGTGTGTGTGTGTGTGTGTGTGTGTGTGTGCGCGCGTGTGTGTGTGTATGACACTAATTCCCTGTTTATTCCATAGAACTGCAGCAAAGACACATACAGTATAACTGTGCCCTACAGTATATAGCTCAACAACAACTGTGCCCTACATTATACAGCTCAACGACAACTGTGACCTTCAGTATATAGGTCAACGACAACTGTGACCTACAGTATATAGCTCAACCACAACTGTGACCTACAGTATATAGCTCAACCACAACTGTGACCTTCAGTATATAGCTCAACGACAACTGTGACCTACAGTATATAGCTCAACCACAACTGTGACCTACAGTATATAGCTCAACCACAACTGTGACCTACAGTATATAGCTCAACCACAACTGTGACCTACAGTATATAGCTCAACGACAACTGTGACCTACAGTATATAGCTCAACCACAACTGTGACCTACAGTATATAGCTCAACCACAACTGTGATCTACAGTATATAGCTCAACCACAACTGTGACCTTCAGTATATAGCTCAACCACAACTGTGACCTACAGTATATAGCTCAACCACAATTGTGACCTTCAGTATATAGCTCAACCACAACTGTGACCTACAGTATATAGCTCAACCACAATTGTGACCTACAGTATATAGCTCAACCACAACTGTGACCTACAGTTTATAGCTCAACGACAACTGAAATGACTAACAATCTCGTTCTAAGCCACATTGACAAACGATATTGAAAAGTACATTTCATTGGGGTGGCAGGGACACATTTATCAGTATCAATATACTTTCTAGGGGCTCAAAGATCAGCTTACCAATGCTAATGTCAGGTCATAAGGCTGTGGAGTGTTTGAGGTTCATAGTGTTAACAGATCTGTGGGATTATGGACACGCAGCTGGCTGTGGCTGCAGCAGAAAGGACTACTACTGAAACGCTGCAGGAGGTTGTGGTTGTTGTGGTTGTTGTTGTGGTTGTTGTGGTTGTTGTTGTTGTTGTTGTGGTGGTTGTTGTTGTGGTTGTTGTGGTGGTTGTAGTGGTTGTTGTGGTTGTGGTTGTTGTTGTGGTTGTTGTGGTGGTTGTTGTGGTGGTTGTTGTTGTTGTGGTTGTGGTTGTTGTGGTGGTTGTTGTTGTGGTGGTTGTTGTGGTTGTTGTTGTTGTGGTTGTTGTGGTTGTTGTGGTGGTTGTTGTGGTTGTTGTTGTGGTTGTTGTGGTTGTTGTGGTTGTTGTTGTGGTGGTTGTTGTGGTTGTGGTTGTTGTTGTGGTTGTTGTGGTGGTTGTTGTGGTGGTTGTTGTGGTGGTTGTTGTGGTTGTTGTGGTTGTTGTTGTGGTTGTTGTGGTTGTTGTGGTTGTTGTTGTGGTGGTTGTTGTGGTTGTTGTTGTGGTGGTTGTTGTGGTTGTTGTTGTGGTGGTTGTTGTGGTTGTTGTTGTGGTTGTTGTTGTGGTTGTTGTTGTGGTTGTTGTGGTGGTTGTTGGGGTGGTTGTTGTGGTGGTTGTTGTGGTTGTGGTGGTTGTGGTTGTTGTGGTTGTTGTTGTTGTGGTGGTTGTGGTGGTTGTGGTTGTTGTGGTTGTTGTTGTTGTGGTTGTTGTGGTTGTTGTTGTGGTTGTGGTTGTGGTGGTTGTTGTTGTTGTGGTTGTTGTGGTTGTTGTTGTGGTTGTTGTGGTTGTTGTTGTGGTTGTTGTGGTTGTTGTGGTGGTTGTTGTGGTTGTGGTTGTTGTTGTGGTTGTTGTGGTGGTTGTTGTGGTGGTTGTTGTGGTGGTGGTTGTTGTTGTGGTTGTTGTGGTTGTTGTGGTTGTGGTTGTTGTGGTTGTTGTTGTGGATGTTGTTGTGGTTGTTGTGGTGGTTGTTGTTGTGGTTGTTGTGGTGGTTGTTGTGGTTGTTGTTGTGGTTGTTGTTGTGGTTGTTGTGGTGATTGTTGTTGTGGTTGTTGTTGTGGTGGTTGTTGTGGTTGTTGTTGTGGTTGTTGTTGTGGTGGTTGTTGTTGTTGTTGTGGTTGTGGTTGTTGTTGTGGTTGTGGTTGTTGTTGTGGTTGTTGTTGTGGTTGTTGTTGTGGTTGTTGTGGTTGTTGATCTGGTTGTTGTTGTTGTTGTGGTTGTTGTTGTAGTTGTTGTTGTGGTTGTTGTGGTTGTTGTTGTTGTTGTGGTTGTTGTTGTTGTGGTTGTTGTTGTGGTTGTGGTTGTGGTTGTTGTGGTTGTTGTGGTTGATGTTGTGGTTGTTGTGGTTGTTGATGTGGTTGTTGTTGTTGTTGTTGTTGTGGTTGTTGTGGTTGTGGTTGTTGTGGTTGTTGTGGTGGTGGTTGTTGTGGTTGTTGTGGTTGTTGTGGTTGTTGTTGTTGTGGTTGTTGTTGTGGTTGTTGTTGTGGTTGTTGTTGTGGTGGTTGTTGTTGTGGTTGTTGTTGTGGTTGTTGTGGTGGTTGTTGTGGTTGTTGTGGTTGTTGTTGTGGTGGTTGTTGTGGTGGTTGTGGTGGTTGTTGTGGTGGTTGTTGTTGTGGTTGTTGTTGTGGTTGTTGTGGTTGTTGTGGTTGATGTTGTGGTTGTTGTGGTGGTTGTTGTGGTGGTGGTTGTTGTGGTTGTTGTGGTGGTTGTTGTTGTGGTTGTTGTTGTGGTTGTTGTTGTTGTTGTGGTTGTTGTTGTGGTGGTTGTTGTTGTGGTTGTTGTTGTGGTTGTTGTTGTGGTTGTTGTGGTTGTTGTTGTGGTTGTTGTTGTTGTGGTGGTTGTTGTGGTGGTTGTTGTTGTGGTTGTTGTTGTGGTTGTTGTTGTGGTTGTTGTTGTGGTGGTTGTTGTGGTTGTTGTTGTGGTTGTTGTGGCGGTTGTTGTTGTTGTGGTTGTTGTGGTGGTTGTTGTGGTGGTTGTTGTGGTGGTTGTTGTGGTTGTTGTGGTGGTTGTTGTGGTTGTTGTGGTTGTTGTGGTTGTTGTTGTGGTGGTTGTTGTGGTTGTTGTTGTGGTGGTTGTTGTGGTTGTTGTTGTGGTTGTTGTGGTGGTTGTTGTTGTGGTTGTTGTGGTTGTTGTGGTGGTTGTTGTGGTTGTTGTGGTGGTTGTTGTTGTGGTTGTTGTGGTTGTTGTGGTGGTTGTTGTGGTTGTTGTGGTGGTTGTTGTTGTGGTTGTTGTGGTTGTTGTGGTTGTTGTGGTGGTTGTTGTGGTTGTTGTTGTGGTGGTTGTTGTTGTGGTTGTGGTGGTTGTTGTGGTTGTTGTTGTGGTGGTTGTTGTGGTGGTTGTTGTGGTTGTGGTTGTTGTTGTGGTTGTTGTTGTGGTGGTTGTTGTTGTGGTTGTTGTGGTTGTTGTTGTTGTGGTTGTTGTTGTGGTTGTTGTGGTTGTTGTTGTGGTTGTTGTGGTTGTTGTTGTGGTGGTTGTTGTGGTGGTTGTTGTTGTGGTTGTTGTTGTGGTTGTTGTGGTTGTTGTTGTGGTGGTTGTTGTTGTGGTTGTTGTGGTGGTTGTTGTGGTGGTTGTGGTTGTGGTTGTGGTTGTGGTGGTTGTTGTTGTTGTGGTTGTTGTTGTGGTTGTTGTTGTGGTGGTTGTGGTTGTTGTTGTTGTGGTTGTGGTTGTTGTTGTGGTGGTTGTTGTTGTGGTTGTTGTTGTGGTTGTGGTGGTTGTTGTTGTGGTTGTTGTTGTGGTGGTTGTTGTGGTTGTTGTTGTGGTGGTTGTTGTGGTTGTGGTTGGCTCAGCTGTAGTAGAGAAAAGACTCCATACCTGCGTCCATGTTGATGGCCATCTCTCCTGGGGGCAGCAGGCCCGGCCAGGGGGCGGTGGCGTCCAGCTTGCTGATATCGTAGGGGTGGTGTCCGGGGAGGGTGCCCAGGTGGGAGGGTCGCATGGTGGGCATGAGAAGGGGGCCATATGGGTGGTGGGGCTCCAGGCCACTGGGGGAGTAGAGTTCATGGAAGGGCCTGGGGGCCCCGTAGACTTGGCCCTGTGCGTAGCCCCACCCCTCTGCTGGGTGCAGGTGCGAGTGGGGGTGAGTGTGTGGGTGAGGAAGGCCTGGGTGGAGTCCGGAAGTGTAGGGGTCCATGGAATAGGTGGGCGCTCTGGGCTCGCA